>NW_021680464.1:1331698-1394213 GCF_001412515.2 Diachasma alloeum | reverse complement strand
TAAAATATATTCTGCAACCCTGTCTCCTCGTTGGCTACAAATTTCAACCCTCCGCATACATGCCTTCCCCTTCACCCGCTCGTAAAATCACGCGTTCTCGGTAGCATCGAGGAGGACTTCTCAGGACCGAAAAGAACTGAGGATTCGAAAGGTCTCTGGAAAAGTACGTCGCAGAACTGATTAGGACTTACCAGGTCCATCTAGGTCTGGAGAGATCTTGAAAGACCTGTGTACGTCCAATCAGAACCAAATCCTCGACTCGGGGCTGAGTTTTCGAGAAATATCTCCGAATCTAAGGGAGATACCGAAATTTTTGTTATTACCTTTTTGTACTTCTCAATTCGCTCTAGCGAAAAGGTTATAACGAAAATTTTTTCATCTGCCGTAGGTTTCGAGATATTCACTTAAATCTGACCAAAAGTGAAAATCGACTTGAACCGTTTTACCGTTTTGCTACTGAGTTAGTGATTAAGAATCAATTGGAGATGAATAATTGACAGTTTCGGATTTATTTGCAAGAAAGCGACATTAAATTTAGTTTAAGGGGAAGAATGAAGATTGTTTTGAAATTTATTTCAATTTTCAATCAAAACATGAATGTTCAGTACCAAATTACGATGAATTTTCAATTGATTATAAAAGTTCAAGGATATTGATCTGAATTTTTCCAATTTGTATTAATTTTTATGAAATAATTGAACTGAAATTTATGGTTTCCATTGATTTTCGCATAAAATTGAGATTTTCAGTTACGAAACTGATTAAAATTTCATTGGAACATTAATATTTGATACATTGTTAAAAATTTTCGTCTGAATTTTCCGTGCCAAATTCCGGAGATTTTTATCAAATTCCATTGAAATTTCAGGACATCTTATTGGAAAATCAAATATTCCATTGATCTTCTGTTCAAATAATCTGGAAATCAATAAAATACTTGATTTTTCAGTTCAATTATTCTGTGAAAATTCAGAAAAAACAGAAAAATTGACAGAAAAATTTAAAATTCTACTGAAAACTCATAATGTCACTCTCATGAGATTTACTATCTTCCATGAAATTTCAAAAAATTTCTCACAGCGTACGAGTGAATACATACTTATCAAAAAACTTTTTTATTCTCAGTGTGCATTAACTCCAGGAGGCGATGATGAAGATCAATATTCTTTGGATTAAAAAAATATCGGCCATTGAGCAAGAAATATGTCGGAAAATTTCGAGGAAACGGTGGCCGTCTGTTACCCCTTAAAACGCGTCGTAACTTCGCCCCCCTGATGCCAACACAATACAAACATTTCTCGAGCCCTGAAAATAACCGGAACATTGCGTTGAGCTGTATTTGTTGGTCCGAGAGTAACGATGTGGTGTTTTCCTCCACGATAATTGTAATGGTTTTTGCGTCAGCGGTGGGCAGATAACGAGAAGTATTGGGAGGGAACATAAGTGTTGTAAAAGCCACACGAGGTGTATCAAAAGAATATGCCGGCATTTGTCCGGGATCGTTTTGTTAGAAAGGCGCGAGCATTAAATTCGAAAAGAGCGAATGGAGAGGACTCTTAGTGCTATAACGTACCTCCAGCAATAAGTAACCGAATGCCGTTTCGTTGTAGGTGCGCACGCTGATAATTAAAAGACGATACAATAAATACACATATCATTGGCCATAAAGCACAGGGCGGTTTTCTCCTCGCCGATCTTTTATTCTTCTCTCTCTCTTTCTGGGGATTTTTTTCTTTCTCCTTGTTTTGTTTGCTTTTTTCACTTACCGCGGTGTGGGCTGAAAGGGTTTCAAGCTTGAGTGGACGGTCTAAGACAAAACGAAGAGGGAACCCACGCGCAGACATCTTGTCCACTCGCACTAACCACCTACAGCAATAACCATAAGACATTGTATTTACTTTTAGCGGGATTTTTTTTTTGGGGCTACTACAAATTGCCCCTGCAAAGGAAAGTTTGGTGAGAAGTACTCAGATGTTCTGTAATTCGCAACTCGAATGCATTTCTTCCGCATTTCGATATGTCCGGAAATTAAATGGGCACAATAGAATCTGATACATGAAGATGTAATTTTATTTTAAGTTGGAAGAATTTTTTTTTATGAAAGTAAAAATTATTGTGGCATTCTCTGTTAACTGATAATTTTAGAATGGCATTGAGTGCGATTTAAGGTGTTTCGGTTGATAAGTCAAAATAATGAAAAAAAATTGGAAAATTCAAGGGAGAAATTTCTAAGTACGCTGCATTATTGAGAATTTTTGCACATTTTCTTCAGATCTCAGTTTCAAGACAAAAAAATTATGAAATTTGGATGTTTTTGTAATCCCTCCAGCTATAACCTCCGAGGTTACCGCACTCTCAATTAGGAAAATTTCCATGGCCTCCAAAAAAATAATGAGCTATTGAGGAAAAACTAGTGGGTGATAAATTAAATCTTTCTTGAGAACACGTATAAGTTTCAGATTTCTTTCAGATTTCATAAGAAAGTTATTTGAACAAATGATTCGGAAAATTATGAGTTTCGGGGCAATTACGCCCTCAGGCGCAGGCGCGTGATTGGAATATCAGTGAGCATCATGGGAAAGGTATGGGTTGGACCATGGAACTGAGAGAGAGAAAACACTCGACAGGTTTACCAACTCGAGACGTATTTTAATATTACTTCAATAATTAGAATAACACCCAATAAAAATCATTTGACACCCGTAGGTGGTGAGAAAAAAATCAATCAATCTGCTGAATAAAATCAATATTCAAAAAATGTTCAAATGCACACTTAAATAGTTACTTGAAATTTGGAAAATTTCGTGCTCAGCGATTGAATCAGGGCTCGAGAACAATAAGACTCCCCTTCCGTTTTAGCCCCCGGTGATCTACACACGAACCACCTTAAGGATATCCAAGTATCTTCATCCACGAAAATAGGGAATACATGAGTAAAATGTAGTGTCACAACAACGTTTCCACTGAAATTATGTTAATTATAATGATAACATATTACCGTTAAAATCGTAAATAAGAAATTTGATTGTAGTGTTAACGTTAAATCAAGAACGAAGGGGGCAACAAGATGGGGTTTCGAGGGGTTACGACTCTTTAACACGCACCCACCATAAACTCTCGGGTAGCTCAAACGATGTTAGCTGGTTTTCAAACCCAACGCCGAATTTATTAATGTCCCGGGTTCCATCGATGTTACCCACCATTACATTACCTTTATTTTTCATTAATGTGAATTCAACACGATATGCACCTGTTGATATAAATCCTCCAATTGGAATTTATCATTCTGTTCTCAATGATTGAGTTTTTTCGGGCAATTTTTGTGATTTCAGATCTGTCGGATGTACCCGAGAATCTCCCACTACCGGCGCCCGGCTCGGAGAGCCCTCAGGCACTGAATTATTCACAGATTGCCTCAGCAGCGGTTGCAGTATCACAGGGTGGACAGGATCCATCAGTATCGAGTACTGAAACATTACTGAGGAATATTCAGGGCCTACTCAAAGTTGCTGCTGATAATGCACGACAACAGGAGCGCCAGATCAACTACGAGAAAGGTCAGTGGCAGGGCTTTCTTAAGACACTTGAGGGCGCTCTCCACAATTTCATTATCTACCAGCTATCCCAGAATCACATTAGGAGACATTAATTAGGTTCTGTTAATTTAGACGTCTTCATTTTTTTTCGTCTTTCATTATCTTCCGATGTCTCTGTCATGAGTGGTTCTGACTTCATCGCAAAGAAAAATTGTTAGATTAAGAATACTGTTCGCATTATTGAGGACTTGACGAAGTGGAAAATTCCGAGATTTGAATGACAAGTTTTTCATTCGATGGACTGCTGTTACAGGTAATTTTTTCGGCTGGATAATCGATTTGATGAAGAAATTGACGGAAATTGTAAATTTCAATTGAGTCGAGTTAAATTGAGCTCTTACTATTCATAGCCAATTGAAAATTCATGATATTTTCACGAAAAATTTTGAAATTTGCATTTCCCCTGGGAATTTATTAATCTACTGGTATGATCAGGTGAACTTTGAAATTTTATGAGATTCTAGAATTCTCTCTCGAATTTTAGTAATTGTGTTTTTGCTGTAGAAAATACAATAAAAAAGTAAAAATTTGTTGACAGTATTGTAATTTTCATTTGAAATAATGGGAATTCAGATGAAATTATTCCATGATTTACTAGAACTTTTTTAAAAATCTAAAAAAGTCAATAAATTCAACAATTACTACACTGAGAACAAATTGTTTTGAGCAGTACGTCTTTACTTGTATCAAGAAACTCATAGCTCGAAAATTGACGAGAAGAAAATATCCTACAGTGAAAAATGAAACGTTTCATCAAGAGAATTTGTACTTGTCAGTTTGTTTACAACAAGAAAGCAATTGCTCGAGCCAAGTCAACTGGTCTTTGCATTAAAATATTTCGGGGTTGAGAGTAATCCACTAAAAGGCTATTGAATGAATATAATTCAACTAGACGTGGTTTAAAAATGGCTTTATTGTCATAAACAAATTATCCTTACCTTTGGGGCTAGGACAAAATCTCCTGACGACGTCAATTTTTGAACCATGAGTTTCTTGACAACAGTAAAGAAGTACTTATCAAAAAACTTTATGATGAAGAGATTTATCTCATCTTGCTCTCAATCAAATGCCATCTAACTCTTGAAATTCTTGCTAGTCTTATCTTACAAAATATTTGAACATAGTTTGTAATTTTGTAATTGATAAGGTACCCCTTAATCGAGTCAAGTTCTCAAACAAGAAAAAATGTTTCTTAAACTGAGAATTATGTTTTCTCTTTGTGTGCAGTCCTGAATACATTCAATAAAAATCATAATCTAGCACAAAAATAATTTACCGATGGAGCAAATCGTGTACCAGTGGATGAGAGATTAATAATATCAGCTTTACGTTGGTAAATGGTGGGATAACATTGATATTGTTACAAGGTTGATCTTTGAACCCGTGAGCGTTTGAAAACTATCCGGGGAGGGTGAATGAATGTATTATATACTATAACAATAAGTAGATATATTTCTCCATGGACGATCGATGGTGATTCAATTGACATATTGAGTAATCAAATATTTATCATAAAATGATTAAATTATTTATCTGATCTCAATTAATGAGGAACAATTACTTAATGAGACTTTTGAAGAATGAAAATTTCATAGACTTGGTTGAATTGAAGGATAATTGACAACGTGAGAATGAATCATGAGCGTGGGCTTTAAATCTCAGTAAAATCTCGGTTATTTAAGTGATTTATAATCGATAAGAACCTAGAATCTCGATGTAAGCGAATCGATCGATGTATACTGGGATCGATATTGATCTTGCCGGTGCGACTTTGGTTTTTGCACGCCTCTGATCTTAGGATAAGAGCACGATCCTATGAATTCAACTGAATGTACTTTATTTTGTGATGAAAACTTTTTCTTATTCAATTATTTTTCATTCAACTGTAGAGCATTAGTTATTCAGAGTTGTAAGGCAAGATTGATAATGTATTTGAATTAATGGAGCATTATTTCCTCACGGGAATTGTGTCTCTCATCGTATTTACGATGATAAATGTTGCCATTTTTAGTCACTAATATTAGCAAAAAAACATTGAAACCCAAAATTTTTGTAATAAATTTTATGCGCACATGTTATATCAATTATGTAAGATAGATTTGATAAATCAGAGTAATGCATGATATACTTCGATGTTCGAAGAACAATTGAAATTAATTATTATGAGTTGAAATAATAAAAAACATTGGAAATATATTCAACGGGTTTTTATACTCGAGCAATTGCAGATGTAGCATTTCCAAAAAACTGAAAACTAGAACAATTTATTGAAAAAATTAATTCTGTCGGAATTCTAATTTCTTAAATAGGAATTGAAAAAATTATATTTGCCATTGTTCGACTATACAACATCTTGTAAATCAAAATTCACACATCAATCTTCATGATTAATTTTACATCGTGGAGAATCTGATTATGAAGTTAATTTCCCTGAGTGAAGCGAATAGAAGTGAACGAAATTCGATATCTCTGAGATCAGCGGAACAGCAATGAAAGTCAGGTTAACCTATTAATTCCGCTGGAACGAGGCGATTGTACATTTGACGATCGCTCCTGAAAGTTTCGCAATTTTTCATTAACAACCCAATATCCATAAAATCTGGACAATATAAGCGCAAATACCCGCGTCCTTGGGCAGCGCGCTGGAGTTGTCGGGGGCACGCCTGCTTTTTCGTTTAATAAATTCCGTGGCAAATGTAACCTCGGTGACTTTAATTACCCATTAGTCGCTGTACGAAGTGTCATTTTCGAGGACATTAACTAATGCGAGAGACTTGAAATACAGCGATTGGCTCGTGCTGCAAGTATTCGCGGGGAAAAATTTTGTATTGCGACTATTTATAGTTTATTAGTACGAGATAATAAAAATTTGTGCTCGGGGAAAAATTTCTGCGGAAAATCATGCCTGAAATCTAGTAATTGTGCAGCGTATGACCTTTTCAGAAGTTTTTGACAGAACCATAGTTGAAGAATACAATAATTTTGGGGGATTTTGAACTGTACTCCCTGTTGAAAATTCCGAATTAAAATTTCCGCTATACTTAATGAAAATTTTTATCACACAAGTGACTGGGGTGTTGATGCCCTTTCATTATGCCCCTTTTTCTGTCAAATTCGATATTCCCTTTTTCAATTAATTGTTTATAAGCATTCTCATTGCAAAAATCCATACGATCGATGAGAATCGTATGTTCCATTTTATCAGCCTTTAAGTTTTCAGTTGATGCCACCAGAGCTTCAAAATGATCCGGTAAATTCTCGATAGCTTCGTTGTAAACAAATGCGTGTGTCAAGTTTTGCTTAGAAAGACTAATTTTTGAAGATGATTGATGCAATATTCTAAACATTGTAATTTTTGAAAATTACCAGCATTTTCTTTAAATAATTTATAAAAACTTAAAAATTAGTGATTCTCGATTTTCAGGTCCATACGGCACTGAAAAACCTTGAAAATTTCGAAAATTTAGGCAAGAATTCTTCTTAATTCTCAATCAATTGAAAATTGAATTGCATGTGATGTTGAATTTTCACGAGGAGTTTAGAAATTCAAGCTTTCATTGAAAAATCGATTATTCTTTAACATGAAAAACACCATTTTCTTGAATTTTCAAGACGAATGAGAAACGTAGTGAACGCTTTCATTTGAAATTGAATTCAACCCACAACATCGATAATTCAGATGACGCTGTGACTGAAATTTAAAGAAATTTCTAACAGTGAAAGCAATATTTCTTCATAATTCTTTCCGTTCATCTACCTATGGATTATCTAGAATGGCTGAAAAGGGAAATTAGGAAACGCTGGGCTCCACGCCAGTTCCCTATTCATGTGTTCACACATAAAAATGTATCCAAATGGTGTAAAATCCGTGGAAGTGATCGGTGATTCCAATTCTCGACGAAAGTGTAAGGAAAAAGAGTGGCACAGGACCTGATTTAATACTCGAGCGAGCCAGCAGCTCGTTTTACACCAGATGGTTTTACATACGGCCGACTATCGTGTTACCCCTAGCTCGAGGAAAAAACTTCTATCTCATCGTACAGCGACAGAGTGCCCCGAGCCAATCCACGCGAGAAGGATTCCACCTTTGAAAGACGGTTGGGAATATTATCGATATTATTCGTCTTTGTCGTCAGACCCCACGTGCGATCATTCTAACCGTGACCACCCCAGTAAACCTCAAGCACGAGCCGCTGGAGAGAATCACAAAATAGGTCTCATTCCACTTGCGATTATCATTTTTTTTTTCAAAATCCATGTTTTAAGTTACGTTGCCGTCTTTTTGCAGTTGTGATTCATATCGAGTTACTCGTATAATGCAACATATTCGGTCTTACGAGATGAATTTGAGGAGATTTTAAGAAATTATGATACGTATTGTGAAAATGGAGACTGGAGGTTCGAACATTCGATATAATCATGAACACAGTAAGAGGAGAAAAAATTTCAGTAAAAATTACTCCACACTGAGAAAACAAATTTCTAATATCTGAAATAGATTTACTTGAAACAAGGAATTTTCCTTCAATCGCTTAATGTATTCGTGGCGGGGGTGGGTATGTAGGAGATGAGACAGAAGGGAATCTATTGTTCTCTCGCCGAAAACCAATCGTTAAACAAAAAAACGATATTTCAATTACAAATTTTCAATCTATTTCGACCATTTTTGCATTCGAAATATTTTTCTAATAACTTTTCTATTTTTTCCCACATATTTCAAGCCTTCTTTTATTTTTCTAGCTTGTCTTGAGGGTAATTGGAAAATAATTAATATGGATAGAAAAAGTGACAACGTCGTGCCGTTCGAGGTACAAGTTAGTCATAACTCCATTAGTATTTGCCGCGCATACCCCTTTACGATTTCGAACCTCGATGTTGTCGCTATTCCAAGTTGCGCACGCAGAATTCCTATTTTCATGAGTTTTTTAATTATCCCTTCTAAACAATTCTCATTCATGAAAGCTCCACCCAAGTGCGAAATTTCTGGAAAATGGCGACTTTTTTTTCTATTTTTAATATTTTTTTCCGGATTCTCATAAGAGTTCGTGTTAAAATGCATTTTTTTGAAAAAATCCTGTGTTTTACCCATTCTCTTAGGCTATCTGGGATTTTGTATAGGGTTTTTGGAAACATCAAAGAATGTTTAAAAAAAAAAAGATCAATTTCTTGAATTTTTTTCGACCTTCCACCCCCCCTGATCACGCCATAAATACCTTAATTCGCCCAGAAGAAAAGTTTCATTTTTTTAAAAAGTTTTGTACTCAATTTTACAGCAAATGAAGTCACTCAAAGCGCTTAGAAGAATCGTCAATTTTCAAGTATTTATTATTTTTGTGATTTTTGTGTGCACTTCCACTACGAATGTATTCGAATTCCGTGAAGCACAAACATTTTGAGATTTAAGCCATTGAAAATCATTTACTTCTCTCAAGTAAATATGGTCTACATATGTGGCCATCCGCATGAAGAGGTCCCACTTTGTCGATATGGAGTTATGGATACTCCGGTAATATTGATACCATTCTGCGGATTTTGAGCCCAAAATGATCCTGATAGCGTGAAAAGTGACGTCGCCAGAGAAGATCAAAAAAATAATTTAACATGGGTTTCAATGGGAGTTGCGGAGACAAAAACGTGAACATCTCCTAAACTCGAATCGATAAAGTGGGTCTTTTTCATGCGGACGTCCACATATTAGGAATTTTTTTTCCTGGTATAATACGTACTGAGATGAATAGTTTATTTGAATCTGACAAATAGGTTTATTCAAATAGCTTGCAATTAAGCGATCATTCACATTTGAATGGGATTTTTATTTGCATCTTGTGCACATCAAATAAATAGTTTTTTCAATAAAAACCAAACAAACGCTTTATTCGTTAGAAGTGAAAGGCATTTATTAACATGTAGTCCTTCGCTTGGATTTATTCAAAATGAATGGATTATTTGTCCCATTGAAATAAAGGAATGAGCTCATTAAAAATACTGTTAATATGAGCAGAAAAATTCTTCATATAGAGTTTTATAAAATTCAAATATAATTTTTACTCGAAAGCTTTCGAAGTACAGAAGAATACTATTGTATTCAATAACATTTTTTGTATGCTATTGGAGAAACTTAAAATTCTATGAACAGGTGACTAGTAATTATCGGGAGAATGACATTAAATTCGATTTAGGGGAAGAATGGTAAAGTTTCAAAGTTCACTAAAAATGCAATGAAATCCCAAATTTTAGAGCAGCAGAAAAACGAGAATTCTGCGGCTTTCTTGAATTTTCAATCGAAAATGGAGTATTTAATACCAAATGGAACTAAACCTTCAATATTTACTTTTAAATTTTCCTCATCGCTATCAATTTTCATGAAATAATGGACTCAAAATTTACGATTTCCATTGGTTTTCCCAAAAAAAAATCGAATTTCCACTGACGAAATACTTTGAAGTTTCCTTGAACTTTTCTCGAATTTTCATGGAATAATTGAAGTGAAATTTACAATTTCCGTTGATTTCCTCACAAAAATTCAAATGTTCAATGCCGAAATCCCTTAAAATTTCACTGTAACTATGTGATACAAATTTCCAGAAGGTGTACCAAAAACAGCCAAAAATTTCCACCAGTGTAATATTATACGTCCACCATAATTAAGAAAATCAAGTCGTCTTTATAATAACAAGCAAGCATTTCCCACACAACAAGATTTCTCCCATTCCAAATCAACACCAACTAAAATATCAAAGACTATTGACCTCACAACCTAACAATTCTCGGAATACAGCTACGCAAGAGGTACAGAAGCCAGTAAGTTATCTCCTAAGAATTCACCCCTAATTATTTCATCCTCCCGCCAACAAAATGCCCCGGTACCTCGAGCACTCCCCTCCAACACTTTGTTCTCGTATCTCCTCTCCCCCAAGTGACCTAGCGCCAGTATCTCCTCTTCTCCTCACTATTGGCCACGAACTTGTGAAGTCAACATGAGAAAACAAAGGCCTCAAAAAACCAGAAGGGGGTAGACAATATGAGCCGTATCCCATTTTAACCGTGAGGTGGGGGGGTTAATACGACGCTATCTCCGATTCTTACTCAAGATAAACCGAGTGGAAGGCGCGCACAAGCGGAATTGTGTGTATCACCCGCAGTATGAGGATGCCAGTGAGGAAGTATATACCACCTTAAGGAGGTCCAGAGAATAAAAGCCAAGGAGTCGATTGAGTTGTTGCCGCTGGTGGAGGATCTTATGTAGATTCCTTGTAGATCGTGCACCCGATTCGATCGCCATCGGGGGGGCTACCTGGTACCCATGGGTTAATTAAAATTGTAGGCTGTGCACACTGCCAACAGTGGACACTCGATTATTTGCCTTCCTCTTTGCTGAATATCTCTTTTAGTCCCTCTTCTTTATTTATTGAACTTTTTTTTGTCCCTTCGCAATGGGCTTTTTTGTTTCACTCAAGCAACGTGGTCACGGTATAATACTCGATTTTTGGATCGACCTGGGCGGCTGTTTGCGTTATAAAGCCCTATTACCGGGGTCTCCTTGCTGGGGTTATTGAAGAAACAGGATGTGAGATTATCGGCCGCTTCGGAGCTTTAATCGATGATGGAAGGTGGAAAGAGAATTGTTTTTCAGTGGGAGATTCATTCATTTCAATCTTCGTTTGATTCCTCGGCACTGATAGAGAGACCAATGAGTTTGAAATTCCAACAAATTTTCATTTTATTCAGACGTTTTTTAGTGTCTGAAAAATGTCTATAAAAGGTCTGTGAAATTCAGACATTCGTTTTAACTGTGTGACAATCAACCCTTTTTTCTCCCCGCACGGAGAGAAATATTCAGTAGTAATACCACTGGTGCTTCAAAATATCCGATTAATTTTGAAGCACGAGTGGTATTTGACGGATTATTGTTCCACTCGGATTTCGGTCAAGCAGAATGCAGTGAACAGCATCCGGATACATTTACACAGCCATACATTTACAACCCACTTTTTTGTTTATCTGTCACCCAGAATATTTTATGCCACGCCGTGCAATAAGTCGAGTTTATCGCACGCTGCGCTTCGCTGCTTCAAACTCGATTTCTGCACGATGTGGCATAAAATAGTATAGACCACTCGGGCATAAACTTCGTTTTCAACGAATGTGAATACAGACCTCGCCTTCGGCTCGGCCTGTAAACTTCGAATTCGTCGAAAACGAAATTTGTGCCCTTGTACTCTAATGTACTAAAACGTGAAATGCGTTGAAAGATGAGAAACATTTGAAAAGCTACTACTGAATTTCCACAAGTAATACCACGAAAGCTTCAAAATTATCGAGCAATTCCCGATAGGTTCATTGCAAACAAACGAAGTCGTTAAATTTTTCAGGAAAAATCACTCTTTATCACTTTTTAACCTGAAAAACTTAACTCCTTCGTTTGTGTGCAGGGAACCTTGAGGGAATTACTCAATTTTGAAGCTCGAGTAGTATTCGGGAGGGAATTTTCCCATCCAAATGTCGGCCAAAAGAATTGCACTATGAGACAAAATCCATCTGACAGTTCCAACCAATGGTTCGCTCGACCACGGAATCTTTTGTTTTCCACAAATATAGTCAACATGAAAAATTACCAGTTGAATCCTATCGTAATTATCAAAAATTATCAGCTGAATACCGTGTTGACTATATAAAAAACACTCGAATAGGGCAATCCTATTGGCTGAAATTTGGATGGGAAAAATCCCCGTCGGAATTTTTTTAGAAATTTCCGAAATAAGACTGTTTGACAGCCTCAAATACTGCGCTCCGATTGGCCGAAATGCGAGTGACAAAAATAATCAGTAAAAATTTCGTAACTCACAAGTCGCTCACCGATTACGGAATCAACTCAGAAAATTTAAGTGACGGTATCGTAATTTCTCACAGGAGATTCAGATAAAAATTACGGAACGCTCTGAATAAATTCCGTGACAGTTTCGTAAAATTTCCTAGAACCACATTTCGCTCCGAAATTACACCAAAGATACGTAATTTTTATTGAATATTTCTCTCCGTGTGAATAGTCCAAAGCTTCTCACCAAAAAATTGGAATAAAAATGATTCACCACCGTAGAGACCATAATGGCCCATATTCTCCACATCCCATTCAAGATCAAAATTATTCCCACAACAGACCAAGCTATATACGTACCTTAATGACGGGTAGGTTGCGAATATAGAGAGATACATCTTCTCTGTCTTTATCCTTCTGCTAACAGTCTCTTGTGTTGGACGGGTGGGTGGATGGGAGGTACGTGTGGCAGGGGTCAACCATAAATCAATCAAAGAGCATTCGGACGTTCCAGCGGAGGGCGAGGGGGGGNGGGGGGGGGGGGGGGGGGGGGACGAAGGGCAGTAGACGAGTCGCTGCATCTCTGCCTGCCACAAATCCTTCGAACGTTTGGATTAGGATTTTTGTTTGCTCAAGGGACGAATTCATGGTTTCGTTGATTGAATCATGAGCGAAAAACCGAGGGATCTATCATGCTACTTATTCCCTGTGTACAGCAATACCCAATTGTCTTGACGTGTCCATGAAAACCCGTGGTTTTTCTGACTGGGCGAAACAACTTCCTTTGCATACATCGATTACGCTCGCGGTTCCCATTATTAGCTGCCTATAATTTATTACTTTCCACCTTAATAAGCATAATAGTTCCCATGCTGTTGGACGTGCACGAGTGCAGGGAGGATGAGGTGCGAGGGAGGTTTCGTTGAAAAAATTGAAAAGAAAAAAAATGTTTTTAAAGGAGTGTGTGCAGGAGAGGAGAATATCACGAGACTGTGGTGGCCGCTGCAGCGTTGGCGCTTGAGCGGGTCTTTTGCCCTCCCCCATCCCCTCCGCCGCTCCTCCGAGGCATTATATTTCCCCGTCGTGTGCGTGCGCGACCCCTGACCCAGAGACAATCGTTAAGGTAGCGCATCGGGGCGGCGTGCACAGATATTTAATTACCTGTGGAGAGAGAGAGAGAGAGTGAGAGGGAGGGAGGGAGGAAGGGAGGAACAATAAAAGACCAGGGTGAAGAACAGTACCTGGGTATAGGGAGTTGGAGAAATGGAGAACAAGATGAAATAAAGTTTCGATCTTTGTGAATGTGGGAAAATTGCAATTACGGGCGCTCGTTTCTACTGTTGCGAATATTTTTGTTCAGCCGGGAATAGTATGTTGGAGTGTACGAAAAAATAGCCAAAGGAAAAAATAGCCGATGGGTGGTAACGCGTGTTGTGGGCGGGAGGTATTGAAATTACCGGTCATTTTTTCCGCTTACAGTGTTAGAAAATTTCTCTTGAAATTTCAAGTGAAAAAGCTTTGAAATTTTTAACAAGAAAGTTACATGAAGTTTCTGTATATTTCTTTATTGACAAATCTGTTAATTGCTTGAATATTCAAGTAATTCTTGATTTTCAGGTCTATACGGCACTGAAAAACATTGAAAATTTCGAAAATTCAGGCAACAACTCTTCTGAATTCTCAATCTTTTGGAAATTGAATTGTATGTGATGTTCAATTTTCAGGACAGGTTTGGAAAATCAAGTTTTGAAAATTGAATTTTCAAGGTGAATGAGAAATTTTGTGAATGCTTTCATTTAAAAGTGAATTCAAACTCACAACTTCGAAAATTCAGATGAGGCTGTGACTGGAATTTCAAGGAATTTCTATCAGTGTACCATTATTTTGAGGTTCAATTGTGGATTTGAAATTGAAAATACGAGAAATGTCAGAGACTTTTTGGGGGGAAATTTAGTGCGGGAAATGTTCTAGTGCAGTACTGTGGATAATAATGGCTGTAATAACTCTGTTTAGTGACATTTTCATTAATGTTGTCCACACTGGTGAAAAAATTTGGCTAAATTTTCTGAAAACAGACCTTGAATTCCATTCAAGGGGACAAAGTCAATGGAATTTCAAGTTTCTCTAAAAAATCAAGTAAAGTTTCAATTTTTTTAGCGGCTGAAAGACGGAAATTCCACAATTTACATGAATTTTCAAGTGAAAATGAATATTCACTGCCAAATTCCCGTCAATTTTTAGGAACTTCCTTTAAAATTCTTGGAATTGCAGGGATTTTTGAAGGAATTCCTTGAAAATTCACAAAAATTTGGAATTCAAGAAGAGATTTTCCTGATTTTTCATTCATTTTCTCTAAATAATCAAACGGAAATGTAAACTTAGGAAGATGTGAACAAGGAGCTAGGCAAAAACAATAAGCCTTAAATTATATCCTAATAATTACTCCTAAGAATACCTTTTAACTCAGGTCTAATTCTTAGGATAATTCAGAATTTATTTCTGCAGGGAGAGAAATGTTCAGTAAAATTTACGGAACTCACAATTCACTCATCGATTACGGAATCGGCTCAGAAAATTTAAGTGACGGTATCGTAATTTTTCACAGGAGATTCAGATAAAAATTACGGAACGCTCCGGAAAAATTCCGTGACAGTTCCGTAAAATTTCCTACAACCACATTTCGCTCCGGAATTACGGAAAAGATACTTAATCTTTATTGAATATTTCTCTCCGTCGGTCATTATATTTCCGTGCCCTTAGAATTGAACAAAAAAATAGAATAATCTCCTTTGACCGATAATTTCGCAAGTTACACAGCTATTTTTATTAATTTTTTTATTTCAAATTCTCGACCCTACAACTCATGCATTCCCCTGAAAATAAAATAAACCCGATCTGGACATACATTTTGGGAGGTAGATAGCCCGTTCGAAACGACTCTAGACCCCCGCATGCACAACACGCCCGTTACAAGTTCCTTTATAACTCTCAGAAGCATTTCGAATCACGTCCGCAACAAATTGTGCATCCTTACTGTGTGTGTATACCCTCCTTCACCTGCTAACGAAAGACGTCATAACTCCCCATCCCCTCCTCCCTGCCCATTGGACCGATGGCAGTGGGAGCATGAGAATCATTTGGAATACCTAACGCGAACGTATGTTTCAAATATTTATTACCCTCGACTTTCCATGTACAGTGGTTCTAGAAGAGGCCGGCTTTGTCCAGTAGTTGCCCCCTACCTACATGTTTCACGAATGTACAGACTACTGCGGAGTAATTTCCAGTGGCTACTACTATTCCCATAAAATCAGTCGATCATAACAATTTAATTGGCTGAAAAATACGGATTTTTATTGAAATTTCATTATTTTTCGTTCAGAAAGTGATTAGATCGGATATTGTCATTGATGTTGTTGGAAAAACAGGAAAATCTCATGCAGAATTTGATTTAAAAAATTAATTCTCCATGATTTCCCCCAATAGTGCACCCAGCAAAATATTTTATTTACAGAAAAAAAACTTTAATTCAGTTAATGATTCAGTTAAGTTTTTAATCATACTTAAAGTTGATTTTTAAAATGCTAAAAAACGTTTCCTTGATCCAAATAAAGACTTTCTTAGTTAGAAATAGAATTCGATAGCGAAGCGGTCAAACGGTTCTAGTCGATTCTGACTATTGGTCAGTTTGAATTCAATAAATATCTCAAAATCCAAGGCGGATTGCAAAATTTTTGTTATAAAAATTTCCCCCATGTTTTCCTGCGTATCAACGATCGGGATAAGTTGTGCACAAAAATCTACAAAAATTCTCCCTCTCGTTGCTACGCAACAAAACAATCGGGAAATATCCGATAATTTTGCAGGTCTCGGTATTACTACTGAATATTTCTCTCCGTGTGTAGATCCCACTCTCCTCACACCTCGCCCCTCAATCAAAAATGTTTTTCCTTTTGAATTTCAGAATTATTTCACCTCCAGGTTAGTAGTTGAGGCATAAACCTCTCATTAATTCCGTTGGCACGAGAGTTAGCGTGCAAAATCGAGCAGGTATGTGTCACACGGAATTCTTGTTGAAAAAAGACCACTAGAACCGCAGAGGGAAAAAAAGAACCAACAAAACATTATTCCAGAACAATACGATGTTGGCTCTGTGGGTGAACACGCTTGCTGGGTTCCCACCTCTTTAGTGAACTCTTCCATACACAACTGGGCAACAAACCTATACGGGATTGTCAATTAAAGAAACCAACGGGGCTCTTAGCATAAGGCACAACGTGAGCCCCCCCCCCCCCGCCTCTCATTCTCCTTGTAACCACAAAGGGAAAAATAAAGCGAGCGCGATGAGAGAAGAAACCGAAGAATAAAGAAGGCGGGATAGGATGGGAAAATTTAAGAGTATGGATGCACTCTGTTCCTGGGCGCTGAGGGTTTTTAACCTGGTGTTGGTTGTTTCTCTGTGTGTGCAATATACGCTGGAGAGGTGGCTCGTTTGGCCGACGGTGGATAATAAATTATACCTAACACGGACAACAACTGCTTGATTATTTATTTAACAATAAAAATTCAATGGCCTCGGGGGCTATGCCAAAAGATACATGTTCACCCGGTCGATTGCTGTTTGGGGATTTTAGGGTATAATGAGTGGAGGATTTGTAACGTTTGATGTAATCCAATTGGGTGGATTGAGAGGAGTGATAAAGAATGGACAAATACTTTGACAATTTTTTTTTGCTTTGGGTTTTTAGTAGGCAAAGATTACAGTATATTTGGTGAACTTCATTGCCGATAATTATTGGCTAAAATTTTTGGTGCACTTCTTGGAAATTTTTATCACATTGTAGTGCCAGAAATTTCAAGAAATTTCAGCACTGAAACGAATGCTTTTTGTGATGCAAACAAACACTTCATTAGTGAAAAATAAAATAATTATTGAGATAACGAAGAGAATAACTTTGTCAAAACGTACACTGAGATAAATTTTCTAGAAAAATTATTATGCACAACATAATTTTTTCAAGTGTGCGGATTGTGACTCGTTTATGACGCTCAGCACATGGATTTGTCTACAAAATTATTCTCCGTATAATAATCCTTTATTTGAACTAAATGAATCGTTTATTTATTCTCACCAAAAATATTGTTTTCAAATGAATAAGAAAATTTCCCTACCTCACATATTATTCCTTCGATGGTCACGTTTATTTCCACTAAAATGTCGTGGTCCCTCATAATAAGATTCTTTCCATTCAGGAAGCCACGATTTTCATCAGAGAAAACGCATTTAAAAAATCGGAAGAGAAGTTTTCACATAATTTCAATTGATTTCTAAAGACTTGGGAAGAGTTTAAAATGTTGAGGACGTTCTTCACCTACCGCAGTATTACACCCAAGTCGTTAATGCAAACCAAATAAAATGTGTTATTTACCGTGCAATAAACCCCGAAAAGTACTGAATGTCATCGGTTCTCACAGTGCCGTTAACGATGCTCTTTATTACCCCGACCGAAAATGATATTTTGTTTCAAATCAGTATTATTATTCTCGAGGGAAATTCAATGGGAAACCTTCTCCCACCGCTCGTCTAATACCAGGGATATACATCATACTTCCACTCGCAATGGGAAGTATACACTCGGTACACAATAATTAATAAGATCGGGTGTATAAATGATTGGTAGTGAAATGCACGGTATGGTAATTCTTGTTTCATGGTTATCAATTCTCCGAGGATCGTAACCAACGACTCTCTCGATATAATCGGATAATTACTCACCCATAGTTTCATTAATTATTAATTAACTCGGTGTCAACGCCCCCGATCTCTCTCATTCGATGTAAATTATTTGTGCATTTGTGAAGAAATTTAAATTTCATTTCTCAGTGCCACGGAATCCATTCATAATTCTTGATTCGAGAACAATCATTATTGCGGTTATTTATTTTTTTTCATTCATTTGTTTTTAATTTGAGAATTGTTGTGATGTGAGAACTGTTGTGAGTGATTTCGTTCAAAAGCCAGGGAGATTTCTCTGACAACAAACAAAATTTTATGTTCAATATATCACAGAAATTGATATTTTTTTGATAAAAAAAATTGAAAGGTTAATCACGCTGCACAATTATCAGATTTTAGTTATAATTTTCAATGAAAAGTTCTCACCAGGAATTTTTTCATCGAAATTCCTTTCTATTGAGACACTTTTATATCCAATAACATCGCTGATATGAAGGAAAACTT
The DNA here is from genome assembly GCF_001412515.2 of Diachasma alloeum. Lineage (NCBI taxonomy): Eukaryota > Metazoa > Arthropoda > Insecta > Hymenoptera > Braconidae > Diachasma > Diachasma alloeum. The sequence goes on along the minus strand of NW_021680464.1, from coordinate 1,375,561 downwards.
GAGCGAAATATGCGATGCATTTTGAAGGTCGACGGGTATTCGGAGGACAATTTCTTCAATTCTGATTTTGGCCGATCAGCGTGCAGTGTTCGGGGTTACGGGACACATTTCACCAAAATGTGAGGAATATCAGGTTACAGGGAAATTATCAGTCTGAAACGTGTCACGGTATCCCGAATACTGCACTCTGATTGGTCAAAATCAGAATTGAGGAAATTCTCCATGAAATTTCTTTTTTTTTCCAACAGTATGTGATCTATCATCTTCAAAAAAAATTCCCGAATTCAAAAATACAATTGAACAATATGTAGAACCACAATATGAAACCATCTGAAAATAAAAAATTACAACTTCCGACTGTCATGTCCATAAAGATGGTATCGGCGCGTAGGTGCGCGGCGTCGTTCGTTGATGTCTTATTATACCGGGCAGTTATTTACGATCGCGAAACCCCGGGGAAATAAAGGATGAGAGGGAGCAGCGAGAGGCCAGAAATGAAAAAAAATGAGACATAGGGCAGAACGAATGAATGAAACGCAGCGATAGGTGCATAGAGAGAATCGTGTGAAGCGCGTGTCTATTTTCATACAACTTCAGTCTCGTTCGCAATTCCCCACTCTGCCATATCAGACCTGGTGAGTGCAGGATTAAGCAGGTATTGAAATCATGCAATTGCCCAACGATTAATTGCATGCATCTCAGAACAATTATCTCTCCCCATTCCTTCCTCAGTGCCTCCTTTCTTCTTCCATTTCTCTCGCAATTCCTACCACGATTTGCGTGTTTGCACCTTTTCATTCCCATACCTTTCCATTTCTATTCCCTCATTCCTCGTTTTATTTCATTCTACTTTATCTTTGCGAGTCGTCATCGTCACCTGAGTGTAAAGATGAAGATAGTAGTTCCCGTGAATTCATTAAAATGATTGTTAATTACCGAGTCTCGGTAGAATGACACGTGGGAGGGCTCGGAAACAACTGGAGGTTCGTGCATTCAGAGCTGAATTATAGGAACATCTGCTCAATTTTGCATGTAATTTTTTTAAACAACATTCTTGAATCAAAATAGTGCACCGGATTCGAGAATTTTTGTGGGGTTGCATGAAGTGAACAATCTGTTGGAAATTATCCTTGTAATTTCACGGGAGCCCAGTACTTTTCACGGAAAGAAAACAAAATTTTCTCAGTCAAGTCTAGTTTGAACTAAAAAAATCGCTTGTTGAAAATTACAAAAAATAAATAAAATTCAGAGCTAACCATTTAAAGACTGAAGCATTTGACTTCCAGAAACAAAGTGCCTTGATTAAAGTACCGTGGATCCTGGATTTCAGTAAAAAGTACTGAGAACTGGAACATTTTCTCTGATTCTCGGTTATAATAGCCCGGGAGCTTCACAATTATCAGGTATTTTCCGATAGGTTCGTTGCTAATGAACGAAGAACCTCGCTCGTGCTTCGATTCGCACTCGTCATTTTTTAACATGAAAAACTTGACTTCTTTTCTGGAGAAAAAATTGGAACGAAAACAACAATGAAAACTAAGAAACCGTAATTAGAAACAACAATTGTTCAAGATATCAAAGTGATAATCACAGCAAATAACCCATGGACGAATGGATCCGTCCATTCAGCTCATTTCTTCGTAATTCATTGCGATAGGAAAGGGAAATATTCGTAGGAAAAAAAAACTTTTTTATGTAAAACCAAAAAGTGCAGTAGTGAAATAAAATACTGAATACTATTTCATTTTCTGTTGACATGAAACGTTGAAATGGAACATCAAATAACTATTTGATTTCAATTTCAAAAAGACATTTAAATAAATACTATTTGAGGACCGAAATAGCATATAGTCAACTTGAAATAGATATTTCAAACAGTATTCCACCGTACTGAACCATTTGGAATAGTATTTCCAATTTAATTTTCATAAACTAGTCCCCAGCTCTGCTTTTTGGATGCGAACAGTCTCTGGATTTCAGTACTTCGGTCACTGGAAGCCAGAAACTATTCATCTCCGAACGTGAAACAGAATTTTGCTCCACAATTAGGGTAAACAGGTCAATTTCTGGACGAGGGTTAGTTTCTGGACGATTTCAACTTGCATTGAATATTCCACAAATAAAAATGAAAATTGTATTAATTATTTCACCTCTCCATAATATCCCATGTGTATAATCATGTGATCAATTATTTTCTTCTATTGATCAACATTTAATAAATAAAAAAAATATGACCCAGTCGTCCAGAAAGTGGGGGTTTCAGCTACATTCAACTGTTTCTCAATTTAATTATTCTTTGATTTGTTATTTTCACTTTAAACAATTTTTCTCTGCTAATTAAAACATTCTTGGAGGTATGGAAGCTAATATCCCCATTTAGGTGATTCTTTTATTTTAGATCCTACCACGAAACTCGAATTTCCTTTAACCGTCCAGCAATTGACCTGGTCAACCAACTCCGCTTCTCCAGTGATTTTACCACAACTTTTTTACTCCCCGTTTTCAATCTCCATTTCCACACAAACATTGAAAGAAACAATGTACAACTCGGAATAATACCGATTTTACAACGCGTGTTGTTTCCGGCGCACGCGATATACTTCCTCAACGCCCTTTCAACATAAATTGCAAACCGGGTGGCGTTTTGCTGATGTTTGTGAATGTGTACAACATTGGCGCCCTCTTGTGTCTACAAATTGTACGTTTGCTAACAATTCTGCATCACTCTTCCGTTTTGGCTCTTGACTGACAGACGCACACATAACGTTGCTGCACTCGTAACAATGATAACGATCCGACGAGGTAGCGGTGGGTCTCGTTAAGCGCCAGTTCAAACGTGAGGGAACGAGTAGGAAGAGGATGAGTGGGCGAAGTCCGAGGAAAAAAAACCCACGAATACACACTCGAGGAGTAATTTTTCTGATAAATTAGTCTTTCAAATTAGATAATTTTAATTCCAAAAATTTTTATTCGATTATTTCGGTTTCACCCAATAATTCTCACGCGTCTCACTCTCTTGTATTGCTAATCGCAAAACTTGGAAAGGCTCTCTGTGGTATCACTCCACCTCCTCCCATCGGAAGACGGAGGAGAGGAACTGCTTGACCCTTTCCTGCTTCGTCGATATACACTCGAGGCACCAAGGACTCTGTTTCCCATGGCAATAATCTCCTCACCTCCATCAGCAAACCTGTGAACAAGCGTCAAACATTCCTCCTTGGTTAATTTCTATTTGATATTTATGAGTTGTTGGAGGTATATGAGCATTGACAGAGGTTTTTAATGCGCACGTGCATAGATGAGAGCATCAAATGGGTGATAGCCAGATGGTAGACACGTTTTACCACACTCGGAATTGTGTTATCGGTTAAAAGCTATTCTGATTGTCGATGGCCAGTATCGAATACACTTGAAAATTGATACTGAGTGCTGACGTTATCAGTGGAATAACAGGGTTAAAAAAATATGGGTGACGGGGGAGCAGTGTAAATAGTCATTTTGTGGAGAGCAAAATTGTCCAAACTGAGAATATTTGCCTTTTGTTAGAGAGATTCACACGAGAATTTTATGCGAAATTACTATTATTAAGACCAATTCTTCAATCACAAGGGCAATATTCAAATTACAAATTCGTCTCCCCACGTTGATTTACAACAAACATTCAAACCCGCTCCGCACATTTGTCGATTTCGATTGAAAATTCAAGTAATTAGGGGAATCCCCGTCGTCTCGCTGAGGAATTTTACCATTTTTTCCCCTCTAAATCGAATTCAATCTCACTCTCCTGAACATTACTAGTGAACTGTGCATGAAATATCAATTTTTTCAATAGTTCATTCTAAATTCCCAAACAAGTACTTTTCTTCTTCTCTATAGGTCATTATTCAAATTACAAATTTGTCTCCCCACGTTAATTTACAACAAACATTCAAACCCACTCCGCACATTTGTCTATTTCGATTGAAAATTCGAGTAACTAGGGGAATCCCCGTCCTCTCACTGAGGAATTTTACGATTCTTTCCCCTCTAAATCGAATTCAATCTCACTCTTCCGAAAATTATAATTCAACTGTGCATGAAATTTCAATTTTTTCAATAGTGCATTCTAAATTCCCGAACAAGTAATTTTCTTCTTCTCTAAAGGGCACTATTCAAATTACAAATTTGTCTCCCCACGTTGATTTACAATGAACATTCAACCCCACTCCGCACATCTGTTAATATCTAATCCCATTTCCCCTTCGATACGTTAATGGTTAATGGTGTTCCAAAGTGGTCAGCAACCGGAACAAGTCCTAATTCCGTCTTAAATCCCGAAAACCGAGGGAGTAAACTTTGGGTTATAGTGAGGGCATCTCACCCAGCGGCCCAAGTGAATCCCGAATGAGTAACTATTGTCCAAAGCCCCCCCACTGCCACCACCTTGACGCAATCTCTGCATAAACCAAGTAGACACTGTATATGGTCTTGATCATGTTGGTCCGTGTGGAGTCCTCCAAGTCACACAATCGCCCCCGGGGTCCGGCATACTGCGGTGGAGCAACACTGTGCTTGAGACCAAGGAACACAAGCGTTCCGGAATTATTGCCGGCGTTGCCTCGTTAATTATCGAGAGGTAATCAATGTCAGCGACGATATCGCTTTGGCTGTGCGCTCAGATTCCATGGCCCAGTGGATTCTCCGAGATGCTGCAGCAACTCTTCAACAATCCTCCGATTATTGTCCAAGATATCGTCACCAAGTGCATAAAACAAGGCTTACATTATGTTTTTTTTTAATCTTGGGTTTACAATTTTGTTGCAACGGGGGTATAAATTGCGGGTGAAGGGTTGAGTGGTTTTTATTCACGAAAGCCTAACCGGAACTAGCAAACGGATTTTAATTATCCTCGTGTTTAATCGTTTTCGAATGTATCCGGGAAATAACGCGTTGGAATCGAGTAAAAATCGTTATTTAGAATTTTTTTCTTCATTGGAACAAGATTTTTTTTATTGAATAAATGCTATATTTCGATAAAAATGTTTTAGTTGAAAGGAATGAATAATGCATTGATTCTAAATAAAACCTCATGGCATGGATTTCCTATATAGATACGCTTGTTATCAAGGTATCGATATAATTTTGAACAATACTTCCATTTCTAACTAATGAAGTCTTGATTTGGACTAAAGAAGCATTTCTTCAGATTTGAATAACTCTCTACTTTATGTGAATCACATTACAAATAGAAATCAAGTTTATTTAATTCAAGTAAATCATTTTTCTCTGGATGCACGAGAAAATTAATGACGTAATTAATAAATAAGCAGAGTAATTCAGCTTGCATTAATAGATAATGAAAATTGTTCATACGATTGGAGACCTTATCTCTTCGTCTAAAATTAATTTCTAGCACAGGGACATGTTTTTTAAGAGCTCGAAAAATTTATCTCTAAAATGAAAAATTGATTGTTTGTAAATTATTTATGCAAGCAGATCACATCTTTTAGAATTGGAATTGTTGTATTGTTTCTGAGATTTTTATTTCAACAAAAATTCTTAATTATTCCATTAGAATTGCATTTAGACTTTTACAGTTCGAATATTGTAATGAAATCATAATAAAATGGTCGGTATTCTAAGGCTATTAGAAGCTTTGATGTGCAACCACAATTTTTTTTTTTAATTCAACTGATTCAACTTCAAATTATTGCTTTGAAATCATCAATTATAAAATTTTATAACCAGAGAAAAAAATTAAGATTTTTAGTGACATTAGATTTAATTTAGGAAAACAAAAATGATGAAATTTCACTGAAAATTTAATGACATTCCAAATTTTTAAGCAGCAGGAAAAAGAAATGCTCCAAATTACTCGAATTTTCAATGAAAATATGAATATTTATTACCAAATTATTCTCAATTTCCAATTAATAGAAAATGCAAGAATATATTTCCTTGAATTTTCCTGATTATTATTGATTTTCATAGAACAATTGAACTGAAATTCACAGTTTCCATCCATTTTTTATAAAATTTTTAATTTCCAATGACAAAAGCTCTTGAAGTTTCAGTGAAATCATAATGTGATAAAAATTTCCAAGAAGTGTAGCGAAAATTGGAGCCAAAAATTTTTGAGTGCACACTGAGAGAAATTTCAATGGTAATTTCAACTACAAGGGAATTATCAAAAAAAAATAGTTACGGTAACAATAAACATCGTAGATTCAACTATTACGTCAAAGTGAAAATTACATCATAATGTTGACAACACTATTTGAGATAGTAAATCGAACGATGAATCCTAGCTTAATCTACAAACTTTATTGTTACTGTAAACATAATTTTTTTGACAATTCCCTTGTAGTTAAAATTACCATTGAAATTTTTCTCAATGCAGACGGAAATAATAACACTCGAAACGACAATGGACAATAGCTTTGCAGTACTCTGAGAGACCCCCGAGGCTTGGACAAACTTGGGTTACTTAATCGTTATTCAAGTAGAATATGCAGGGGTAGAAAACAATAATATTCAACATCTACCCTTAATCGACCGCGAAGCATTGCTCCATCGTTATTCAGGTAAATAATGTTCTCCGGGGTTAGTCAATCGCTTATTCAGGTATAATATATAAGGATCGAAAACAATAATATTCAACATTTACCCTTAATCGACCCGGGGGCATTAGACAAATACGGTGGTCGGGATTAAATCAGATTAGTCGGACGAAATTTATGCTGTTGTTGGAAATAGAATAGCTGAGATTAGTCTCCAGAAAGAATTTATCCCTCTCAAATCAATATTCCCAATATTTTTCGATTTCCAATTTAATCGAGGAAAAATTTGTCTTATATTAGAAACAAATTTGAAGTAGCCAACGGTAATAGTGCAGTGAAATTGTAATTTACAGAAAAACACTTTCCGTGAAAGAAATCTTTCCTTTTGTCGAGTAAAAACTTTACACCGTGAGAAATCTCTGATTCCAATAATATGAACCTCTCTATTTACAGTAGAGGCTTCGTATAAGATACCTCACATTCCGAGAGTTCGAGGCCTACCCCCACTCTCGGCACTTTTATCGCCTCCCGAATGTTTATGTTCCGTGGGCTTCTTATAAGATACCTATGGCCCCAGTCATTTTTCAACGGGAAGAGAGTAGTTATGAGCATCAAACGGTGTTAAGGGTCAAACGGGAGGGACGATTGAAGTCATCATGAGGATCTAATGACCTTAAGGGGGGGCCACACCACTTTTTTCAAGCAACGGAAATATACATCGATTTTTTTTTCACTTTTCCCATCGAAAAATCGTAATTTTTCGTCAGTGATTATTCTCGAGTCCACCAACAATCCCCCAACATCAGCTGCTATTCTATCACGCGGAGTTATGTTTAGAGAGAAAAGGCAACGCGGGCAATACAAAATCAAAACATTAAACACATACAAATTGATTAGTTATCGGTATTCATTCAGTAAAAATGAAAAGTTCATTGAATTCGGACGCAACGAGCGAGGTATCTTATTTGAAACCGGCTGATCCCTATTTTTCTCGTCTCTATGGGCGCGCGAAGCCTCCAGTATGAAACTTTATTCACTCCAGATTAATCCTCTACTAGAATCAAATAAACAATCTGTTTGTTAACGTCAATAAATTCATTCTCTTCCTCCGCTTAACAATTATTCAATGTTTAACTAGCAAGTTTTCACGCTGTTAGAAAATTACTCCTGAAATTTCAAGTAAAAAATATAGAAATTATTAACAATCACTCATTGACACGGAATTTTCATGTATTTTGTTATTGAAAAATCAGTTGAATTCCATAGTATTCAATGGAATTGCAATTTTCAGGTCCACATGGTAATGAAAATGATAAAGATCACTGAAGTATCAATGATAATCTCACATGGAAAATCCAATTATTCTGAATTTCCAATCTGCGTGAGAGATTCTATGAACGATTTGATGTTAAATTGAATTCAAATTCACAACATTGAGAATTCAAGTGCAACTATCACTTAATTTTGAATAAATTTCTAAGAGTGTATTTGAATCAAACATGCGTTGTTAATGAGAAAATATTGATTTGACGTGAATATAAAATATCATATAAAAATCGAGTTTAAGTTCTGATTAAAAGCTTTCTTTGAATAAACAATTTCTCTGTGTGTACTTAAGTTCTTCAATATTTCTTCCTCGATTTTTGTCTCCGTTTAAAAAATGGAAACAAACACTAATCCTAATATCCGATATGAATAAATTCATCTGAAATTTACATCGGCAGGAAGGTACTTGGAATATCAGGCTATTATTCAAACTATCATCGCCGCGGGAAATTGACACTGCTGTGTTTGAGATATATATAGTACTCAACTCCCTCAAGGAAGAGAGTAGCAGGCAAATACCACTACGTTTATATCTTACAATATTACGTACATCGTGCCTACTTGTATTCCGTATGCATAGTTGAAGAAGNGGCGGGGGGGGACGGGACCCAGTGGGGTTGTAAACGTTAGTTGCGTCTTCGAGTACTTCATCCACACGCAGAGGTACAACCATATGTATACGAAATAACACGAACGATCGATAACCTCGAATTACTCCTGTGCCACACTCTTCATATCCCAAAGCCTTCTAGTCATTACATCGACGCTTTTCCCGGGGGTTAGGGAGGCACTTTGCCGATTTGATTGGATCCACTGTGGTCCAATGTGAAGTTGCGGACGAAATCGGAAATTGTTTTTGATCGGGAGGGAATTGAAAATTAAGAGGCGGGGGAAGATTACGAAGTGAAGGTTTCTAATATTCAGTATCTCAGGATAAAATAATGTGATTTGGATGCGTCTGATCCAAATCATTTGGTCTCATTTTAAGAAATGAGAATATCCCTTGGAAATGGCGCTGATGTTTTCAAATTTTACTCTGTCGTTTTGGAGTTGATGTCTGTTTAAAATTGACTCTTTCCCTTTTATGCCATTTTTCCAGAGTCAATGCTGTTTGCATGTTTTCAATAACTAAACACATTTATAATTTCTTCAGATGTATTGGATTGTTTGAACTGTAGTTTGATGCACTGGATGGGGAGGCACATTATCCATTTGATAATATTCACTGTATCGAACAGGCGATAGTGCCGAGCTAACAATTAAGCTCACTCAGGAAAATTTACGACTAATATGAGATCATGGTTTGTTTATTGGTAATTTGGAAGGAATTGAAAGATTCATTAATTCAAGATATATATAATTTTAAATTAGTCTTATTATTTGAATTAGTCTGATTTTGTAATTATTCTTTAGGTGATTTCAATATAATTTGAGACATTATTCCATGAAAAGAACGAGGATACTTATCATTTTAATTTCCAGTGATAACTAGCACGATAAATTGATTTAGTAACAATAATAGTTTGAGTTGAATTGAGGTTGATCCACTTGAGAATTCATCGAGACCGAACAATTAATTTAAACTTTGGATAGATTGAATGTTTTGATCCGTCCACATTGACGGCTTATCGTGAAGTGTCCTTTTTCCTTTGCGTATGGCTATGACAGCCTTCACGTACTAGGATCCCGGGTATAAGGGTCTCATTGCAGGAGCATTTTCAAGTTTTCTGTTTTTAGCTGTAGATTCCATGAACAGAAGGATACATTACAGTTTTTCCCTTGAGTTGAAGGCGGAAAATACTCAAATATAAACTTTGGCAATTTTCCTCTGTCGTTCTTGAATTATTCTCAATCCAAAATTGATGCATTTCCCTCAATTCCACTTATTTTTGAGTCACTCAATTTTCAAGTTTTTAATGGGTCAATGCATGTACTAGTTTTCCCAGAAACGTTGGATCCGTTTTATTCTAGTCTGATGCATTGATAATACCGCGGGTCCATTGAACATCTGGGGTTTTATGACGCGAGACAATTACCCAGAACTCTACCTCCTCGTTATAATTGAAATAAGAATGATGTCAACCTGCTCCTGAACATTATAAGAATAAGAAAACGGTGGAATCGTGAGCACCACCGGGGGTGTCGTAACGGTGCATATATATCCCGATGGTATTGTAGAGAAAATTCTCGAGCAGACGTTGGACTAACACAAGCCAGCCATTAAGCGTAACGAGCAAAAGTGCCTCCTCCTTGGCCGATATTAATCCCTGAATTTTTTATCCACCCGCGGCCTAATTTCAATATACCACTCGGCTGAATTATTCACCAGAGTTTCTTTTCAGCACCGCAAAACACGTCTTCTGGGACACTCGTGTATTTTTCTTTCCAACGGAGTCAAACTTTTTTTTCGAATTTCACATGGAGCTAAGATAAAAAAAAACTGAAGCAAGTGAAAAATTGCTTTCCTCTTTAGTTTTGCTAATAAATTAGCCATTCTCCTCCGAATAGAATTTCCATGACGGTGTATTTTATGTTGAATTTAATCACTCGTTGGCAACCAACATTGTTCCAACATTGCCCCAACGTTACAATTTTTCCCTCTTCTTGAATGTTGCTTTCGATATAAATTTTTCAATAACAGATGATGCAATACATCGCATGATCGAACTCGGCTGAGATGACATTGGGAAGAATATTTCAAATCAGAATTCAGTAGTCAGGTGGTAAACGGAGATCGACTTATCTCGCAGTTTTGGAGGAATATTTCCAAATCTAAGGGAGATAGCAAAATTTTCGTAATTACATCTGTTGTTGCACTTAATCAGCTCCACAAAAAAGGTCATAACAACAATTTTGCTATCTCCCTTAGATTCCGAGATATTGATTGAAAACTGGTCAACAGTCAAAATTGACTTCTCTCCTTTTACCACTTCGCTACTGAATTGGATTAGTTTAAACAAATATGTTTTTAATTATCGTCGAAAAACGATCGGTCACACAACACACACACACACACGCTAATAGAACGATTCATTTATTGTCAACCAGGTTCGTTAATTATTAATAAAATTACGTATATGTGTTCCGTAATTCTGGAGCGAAATTGGTAGAAATTGGTAGAATATTTTACGGAACTGTCATGGAATTTTTCCAGAGCGTTCTTTAATTTTTATCTGAATCTCCTGTGAAAAATTACGATACCGTCACTCAAATTTTCTGAGCGAATAGTGAGTTCCGTAATTTTTACTGAATAATTCCCTCGGTGCGGACATGGTCTAAAAATAGCATATTCGAACTCCTGTAGTCAAAATTAGCTATTCTGTTACAAAAAATTGGAAATTTCGCATTTGACGAACACAGTGCTTCCATTCGGAAGCAAAACATGTAAAAATTATTTAAAATTTTGGATAAATTTTGCCACTTCACAAATTATCTGACAATAAGTAATTTTTTGCAGTTAACTCGGAAAATTCACATTTTGTCTCATAGTTTGTCCCTTGATATAGACCCAAAACACCTAGAACGGAGTTTTGCATCGCGATTACTTGACTTTTTCAGTAATTTTCCTGAAATTTTTTCTCCACGTGCGGCTTTTTCTCCTGCAGATGAAAATCCAACCGAAGTTTTGAATTACGGGGTGGCTCCTATATGCTAGCAATTTCCAGTGGTACGCTAATGCCAACTAACTCTTGACGACCGTCCAGCCACGAATATTCAATTTGAATGCTAACCAGAATAGGAAGTTGGCGTCCAACAGCCGCGGGGGGTTGTTCCACACCAGTGGTATCCTGTTATTGCCAATTTCAGCCCGTATTTCTCTACTTCCACCTTTGTGGCGATCGTTTAGATTATCATGTCTCGCGTTTTGGGATAAATGCTTCAATTTTTCACATTATATTTGGGTACGAGTTTCAAATTATTGTCTGAAACATTCACCGTCCTTTTATCTTCTGTGAAAAAATCGGTGAAATGATTTCTATTGACCATCGACTTCGCCAAGTTCTATTGTTATATCAAATTTCTCATTTTTCTTGACAATTCATGGAAATTGGGTTTTTTATGTTAAGCGATCATTGATATTTCAATGAAAGCTTCAATTTTCAAACTCATTGCGAAAATGCAATTTTCAATAGATTGAGAATTCAGAAAAATTATTCCCTGAATTTTCCAAATTTTTTATATTTTCCAGTGTCATATGGACCCGGAAATTGAGAATCCCTTGAATATTCAAGCAATTGCCTTTGTCGTTGTTAAAAATTTCACGATTGTTTACTTGAAGTTTCAAGAGTAATTTTCTAACAGTGAAATATCACTAAAAATTGGTGACGAAATTACTAGATTTCAGAATTTCGCACTCGTAGAATTTCACAATCGCGATTCCCTAATAACTGAGGATAAATTTCTGAAAATCAACGACATGTCAGGACATGACAATGACATTGTCAGGACCTGACAATGATCTGAAAATCAAAACCTTGAAAATTTTGTCTGTCATCAAATAGTGAATTGTCAATGATGAAATCCCTTGAAGTTTCGGTGAAATTATCAATTGTAATACCCAAAGACTGATTGATTTTTCTGCAAAACTCATTCCGATCGCTGATGCAAGAAAACTTGCGGGAAATATCCGATGAATTTTGAAGGTCGAGGGGAATTCGGAGGAGAATTTCCTTCCTTCTGAACTCGCCTTACACGAACATCTCCCAAAAGTAAAAAAAATAGTTAATCTTGTTATGGTTTTCTCGCAAAGAATTCCGGTGGAATCGCCTCATTTTGAATGACTCTTTATCTCGAATCAAATGAACACAACTTCACACAAGCTTTTTCACAAATTGAAATGTCAAAATCAGAGAGAACAATTGCCAGACAACTGTGGAATTATCATTTTGATAAATCACTAGTAGCCTGGTAAATTCTCAAAATAAAATCACCGTGAAGGTGTCATGTGACCTCGAATACTGCGCTGATTGGGCGAACCGAGGAGGGACGAAATTCTCATTTCACAGAGGAATATTCGATAAGAATTACGTGTCTTTTCCGTGATTCCGGAGCGAAATGTGGTTGTAGGAAATGTTACGGAACTGTCACGGAATTTTCCCCGCGCGTAATTTCGATCTGAATCTCCTGTGAAAAATTACGATGCCGTCACTTAAATTTTCTGAGTCGATTCCGTAATCGGTGAGCGAATTGTGAATTCCGTAATTTTTACTGAATATTTCTCTCCGTGTTGATGATAATTTCCTAGAAGTGCACCGGGAAATGCAGAAAAAAAAATTTACCGATGTATTCAATTTCATCGTCAAACAATTGGGGTTAGGTTAATTTGACAACGAGAAGTCCAACCTTGAGATACACTAGACGTTACGGAGGAGAATATCGTACGGCTTGCTGGATCCATGATTAAATCCAACGATGGGCAGGGCCAGTGCTCGCATAGTTACCTCTAATAGAATTATATTAAGACATTGAGGATTCTGGCCCTTTCTCAGGAGGCACTGCGCCCACCCCACCACCCCCTTCCGTGATTCTAATACCCGTAACTCTCACTGATTTCTCCCTCACTGGGTTCCTCCTCATTCTTGGGGAGGCCCAGAGGAGGCTCTCCTTGGGTTCTCTTCTCCCTCCCCCCTCGCAACTCTGTTTCCGCCGTCTCCACCCCCATGGGAGCAACCGTGCTAAATTAGCCATTTCGAATCTCAGCAAGTTTGGGGTCGAAGGAAATGGGTACGGCGTTGAATTGGAGTAATAGATAAATTTTAGAGTAGAAAAGTTTGATGTTGAGTTGTTAGCAGACATGATTATACACAAGCAAGAATTCAGAGTATCCCGCAATTTATCATGATTTTCTGCATAACATTATTTTTATTCAGTGCATTAATGTGTCGTATACGTGCACTGCTAGACAAAAATTGGGGGTGACATTGAATTCAATTCAGGGAGAGAAGAATCATGAAATTTGAGATTTCACTGAAAATTCAATAAAATTTCCCATTCCACATTTTACTTGAAATTCAAACTTAGTTGAAGTTTAAAGCACAGTCTGAATATTTAGTACCAAATAACGGTGAATTTTTTAATTAATTGAAAATTTCAGAATATGTTAACCTACATTTTACTGATTCCTGTTAACTTTCAGGGAATAATTGAACTAGAATTTCCAGTTTCCATTGATTCTTCCATAAAATTTTAAAGTTTCAATGACGAAATTCCGTGAAATTTTCCCCTAACTACATATAATGTCATAAAAATGTCCAAGAAGTGGACTGGAAATTTCAATCAAAAATAATCAATAATGTCTACATTAGAAATTTTCGTTTGAATCTCGAAAATTTTTATGATGTTTCATATTTACTGCAATTTCAGGATATCATGTCTATTCGAATGATTTGAAAATCAATAAAATCTGTGATTTTTCACTTCAATTAGTCCGTGAAAACAAAAAAATCAGGGAAAAATTGAAAATTCATCTAATTTTGCTTCTGAATATTCATGTTTCATCGGAAATTCAATCAAACTGTGAAATTTTCATCTCGCTACCACTGAAAACTCACGAATTTCCTTGAAATGTACTTAAAACTTGAAATTTCATAAACATTTCCCCCTAAATCGGATTCAATGTCACCCTCATGAGAATTACTACCATATTTTCCATAAATTTCTCAAAATTTCCCCCAGTTTCGGACAAGCTCTCGTGATGTAACCCTGAGTGATAAAAAATTCAATATAATTGTTACTTTCTCCTCAAATAAACTTCCTTCCCCTTTAAGACAACTCGCAAGAAGTTTAATATTCAAATGAAGACCATTCCATCCCAGGAAAATGAGGTAATTCTGGTTTTTATTGCGCCTTTTTACTTGAACAAAGGGTCGCTCTTTAATAGCTAATAATGGTACTCGGTTTTTTCCCGGCGTGTAACCTTCCCCTTCACCCCCTGGAAAATCACTTTTCACTGACGTAACCCGATAGAGCATTTCCGGAGTCTAAATCAAGCGGGCTAATTCGGTTTAAACTCGAGGGGATGAAAAAAAAGAAGAGCACCACACTCGGGGACACTGTTGGATCCGGGTGAAAAAAGCTGTGAGGAGGGTTTAGAGCCTCTCTCTTTTTTCCCCAGTTATCCTCTCCCCCACTGGGGGGCACGTCCAACGATCCTCGAATTACGTTCAGGGGTAATGAGCCGGGTAGCCTCGTAACGCACGACGTTTTCGCAGCCTATAACGTCAATTCCCCCCTTTTCTCTCTTTTAGTCACTTATCGGTTCGGCGGTCAGGAGAATTCTTCAAAAACTTTGGATGGAGAACAGTGAAAGGCTGTCGTGACGCCAACGCTGGCCGAACATTTCTTATGATTTTGTGAAATTCATGAGTTGAGAAATAATTTTGGAAATTCTTGAGCGGAAATTAATGACATCACACTGTAACAAATTCGGTGTTGATTCTGATACCAGAGTGGCCCAGAAGGCAACTGGTGGCGTTACAATTTCCACTGAAATTTCCAGTAAATCGTGGAAATTTTTAATAAGTAACATTTCTACTGAAATTTGAAGGAATTTTATCTTTGAAAATTCATAATTTTATGGAAAAATCCGGGGGCATTGTAAATTTCAGTTTCATCATTTCGGGAAAATTGATGAAAAATGAGAAAAATTCAAAGGAATCTCTCCTTGAATTTCTGATTTCTCGGAATTTCATTTGTGAATATTCATTTTCATTTGAAAATTCATGTAAATTATGGAGTTTCCTACCAGTCTTCTTACCACTAAAGAATTAGGACTTTACTTGAATTTTCAGAGAAGCTTTTTTATTAATATCTGAAGAAAAAACCCGAAAACCACACAACCAACCAAAGCCCCATCTCAGTTGGTTGGGATACTAACTCGATGTTTAATGGTCCCCATGCATCTACCTAGCCTTTTTTTACTCTACACTGTTAGAAATTTTTTGAAATTTCATGAAAGATATTGTAATAAATCTCATGAGAGAGACATTGAATCGGATTTAGGGAAAAAATGGTTCTGAAATTTCAAGTTTTAAGTAGAATTCACGGAAATCCATGACTTTTCAGTGGGAGTGAGATGGAAATTTCACAATTTGATTGAATCTTCTTCCCTACTTTTCCGATTCATTTTCCATTCTTCTGTGGAAATTCACTCATTCTAATTAATACCTATAACTTGTTTCCGAAGATATAATCGATCTATTGAAAATGACTTCTTTCAAAATTGACCAATGAAGTTCAAAATCTATTTTCTCCCGCATTTTTCATAATTAAGAAGCGAAAATTTGTGATCATATTTGAAAAACGATTTAAAAAAAAAATTCGCTGGGGATTTTTCCACAATTGATTTTTCGAGACAAAAAAATTCTAATCTCTAATTTTTGGCGGTCGGAGACGAATTTGCCGTACAAAATCGGATTCCTGCGGAAAAATCCCGCGGAAAATAGTGTTTTTGAAGTTTATTTCCCGAAGTGAACCTCCCGTTAATTAAATAACAATCTCCTCACACGTACAACATTACAAACCCAACAAAAAAAATTAATATTTTCAATTTCTTCTGCACACAGCTGAACTCAAGATGGACGTCCTCCGAGAACGAGAGGTGAAGGACAGCCTGGAGCGACAGCTACAGGACGAGCAAAAGACAAGAGGTAAGTAGTCAAACTCCACTAGTTGATACAGTAATACCTTCCCGTGTGTATGATTTCCAAAGTATCGATCCGCGTTAAACTCTCCGGTTATAGTCTAAAGTCAGAGATGAAGGAAAGCAGCCGGGTGGGGGGCGGGAGATGGTGGATGGTACTTCGATTTGCAACGTAATAATCGACTGTAGGATAACGCGGGGGTGGGAGTGTAAGAGAGGGGGAGGTATATCGAATGTCTCGAACGGGTTTCGTACTCGAGGGGTTAACTCGGTAATAAATCAAGAAGCCGTAGAGACACTATGAGCTATAAAGTCTCAGTGGCCTCCCCTCCTGCCGTCACAATCTCCTGAATGTACCTCTCGGCCCCCGAAGGTTCTCCATCGGATCCCATTATTCGCATGTACCGAAACGCTTTTCGTCTCTTTTACTCATCATCACGTTGGTGCAACAACGTCAACATCCCACTGTCTCCATCCTGCCTCTGGCCCTCTTACGATATCCTGATGGAGTGATGGAAGGAAGGAGATGAGCGAGCCAAAGGCCGTGATCGCTCAGCCAAGTTTGTATCGGATGTCAGTTGGTAATAGAATAGTTGTCTCTTGTTTATGGGATGGTTTCCCTTTGACCGGCTAGATTATCCATCCCTCCGTGGACCTTCGGCGGATGGCAAAGTCTCATTGTGGACTTTGTTGGCATCCTTGTACTGGATTTGAATTTTTTATGGGGAAACTGGAGGCGGAGCATGTCGATTTGTGAATTGTGCACGAATGTGGCAAAATGATTTGTTTTTGATTTTCAGGGATACGTCTGCGTCAGTGATTTTATTCTTCACTGAAATTTTGGCATAGATTTCTAAAAATTAGAGATTGGTCTCTGAAAATCTTTAACATTACTCTGAAAATTACACGAGAGAAAACATTCATTCTGCCGAAAAACTATAAGTTCCACGGGAGAATATTACGTAAAGTATAAGCTATTGAATGACAATCACATTCTTAAAAAATTTCCGTGCCAAATTCCGGAAATTTTTATCGTGTTCAAGTTCCACTGAAATTTCAGGAAATTTTGTCATTGAAAAATGAAATATTCCATTGATTTTCTGTTCAAATGATCTGGAAATCAATAAAATACTTGATTTTTCAGTTCAATTATCCTGCGAAAATTCTCAGGATAATTTAACAATTGGGAATATTTTTTTCCCAAAAAAATTGTTCCCTCGAATTCATTTAGTTTTGCCAATGAGACAGTTTTCGGCAGAAAACTGTAGTTTCCTCTTGACATTATCATTTGATCCACGGAAATTATAAGTGTTTATTGGACAAAGACATACACTACTCAATAGCATTCACTTGATAAAACCGGAGGCTCATATAATTCTCGGTAGAACAAATGTATTTACCCGAAAAACATAGGGGAGGTTGGGGTAAAACGGACACTTTTGACTTTTTAAAAAATGTTAATGAGGTTGAAATGTTGATAAAATTTAATAATTTTTCTTCAATACAAAGAACAACTCTTTCCCTTTATGACGAGCCTAAACTGAGCTCAATTGATAAATTTGTTTCCGAGTTATAAATAGTTTTAAAAAAGTCTAAAGTGTCCATTTTACCCCACCCTCCCCTATAAATGTTTGATGAGAACAATTCTGTAGCGAAGTAGTAAAACGGTACAAGTCAATTTTGACCATTGACCAGTTTTCAATGAATATCTCGTAATCTAAGGGCGATAGCTAAATTTTTGTTATAACCTTTTTGATAGAGCCGATTGAGTGCTACAACCAACGTGATTACGAAAATTTCGCTATCTCCCTTAGATTTGGAAATATTCGTCAAAAACCCAACTGGGAGATGAGTCGACTAAACCCGTTTTACCACTTCGCTACTGATATCCTTTTTCGGCAGAAATAATTTATTCTCTCAGTGTAGGGATGATGTCCCTGAAAGTTACTCACGATGCCACTGAAAATTGATGCTAAAATCACTGAATTTCCCGATTTTACATTCACTAAATTCGCTAACAGTCAATGGTCTATCCCTCAAAAAATTTGTTCTCTGGATTTTTTCACTCAATTAATTGCAACTTCATATAAGAACTATCACCCGAAGGCCTTCAGCTACATTCAGAGTTATTTTCCTCGTGTTGACGTGAAAATGCATCCCTCCCATCGCAAAGAGCCAACCCAGACATTATGGATTCAGCGTGGGCGCAATATAACGTCGTAAATAAAATATCACCGTTGACAATACGTGTCGGATAACTCGACTGCATTGACGAAGTAACGTGGCAGGCGGGGAAGGGGGGGGGGTAGGAGGAGTTGGGGTTGGGCTTGGTCTCGGCTGCGCAAAGTGTAACGTCCACAGTACAATCCCCCCAATCCTCTGACCCTCGTAACATAGCCCGCGCACCGGGTTGACAAACGGATCGACGGATCTCGAGATCGATGACTCGAGGCTTTTTTTCATTCTCCACTTTTTTTTTTCAATGCTTCATTTTTACACATCCCTCAGCGGGCATTCATTTTTCAAGCGCAAGTGTTTTCCGATAACAAAAAAACACACGGGGGAGATTTTTCGTTGGGGGAGAATTTTTGTACATCCCAATGTCACAGGAATTGAACGGTACAAAGAGAGATTGGCTTGATGAATTCATTTGAGTCGATGAGCCGAGAGGTCTGGGGGGTGAAAAAACTAAGTCTTTTGATGGTTCCACAGTGACTTTAGGTTTTTTTTACATTCTGAATTCGAAGAGGTATTAGAGAATCGAGGAACTATGGAGTGATTCGGGAATTTACTGAGCTTAATGGACAGAAAAGTATGGGAATTTTTATGCGATAATTCGGAGAAAGTTTGCTGTTCTCGTAATGAAAACGTGTTCATCGACGAAGCAAAAATTATATCAGTTGAACAATTTTTTCCCGTTTACAATTCTATTTTTTTTAATTACTGATTCACAATTTTTATAGGAAAAAAAGACGTCTTAAATTGAGACACTTTTGCCCCGAATTTTGTCGTGACTTTCCACGACTCTGATAGAAAAAATTATTTTAAAGATATTTCTTTCTCGTAGCAAGTATTATATACTTGACCAATTTCAAGTAAATAAGATCTTACGGTGAATATAAATTATTTTTTAATGAGATACATTTACTTGAATCAAATAAAACCGTTCTTGATGTCAAGTTAAATGGAAAAGTTCAATTTTTGTAACCTAATATAATCTCCAGTCGAGAAATTTTCTACTCTCATGAATTGATCAAAAATTCGTACCTAGGAGATGAGTACATTGAGGAATGAATTGAATGTTATTTCTCGAATGAAGCCGATGTTTAAATTGAGCTTTCCGTACATCACATTGAACAAAATTTATGATATCCAAGTTTGTGTTGAATTACCGTAATCTGTGATTCTGTTATTGTAAACTAATGCGATTTTTTTAGTCAAGAAATATAAACTTCTTTCAACTCAACGACATCTTACTACAATCTCAAAGCTTTTTCCGCGTCACAATAGTCATCCTGATTCGACATACGAAATGCTCACTTCAATTATAATTGACTTGGAACAACGTATGATCGTGTTGATTGAGATTACAACGTATATAGTCATGAGAATAATTTTGATTTTTGAGTAAACCAACGAATTTTTGGAGTTGGCAAACTGTTGGCTGGAAAGAAATCAAATATTCTCATTATTGCGATAAATAAAAGGAACTTCAATTCTAGAGAAGTTCGATTTCTCCCAATCAAATGTATTGAAGAAGAGATAACTGGTATTCACTATGAAATCATGTTTATTTGAAAATTAACAACCAAGTGATAGTTGGTTCAAATGAAATTCTCTTGATAAAATTATTTTTAATAAATATATTTTGATAAATTTTGTTCAGTACTTGTTGGGAAATTTCGTCCTTAACGTGTGTGGTTACATCACTCGCCTTCGGCTCATGGTGTAAACCCCACACACGTTAAAGACGAAATTGCCCCACACGTGCTGAAATATACTATTTTCTGTCACTGCAGAGTTTGTCTTGCACTTCAGGTAAGAATTTGACAATGTTTAGAATTTGATAATCTGACCAATTTCCGCAGTGTTAGAAAAAAACTAATTTTTATGGACTGTTGACTGGTAATTTACAAAAAATAGCCGTTGAACTCGATTTAAATATCGAACAATTGTGGAATTCCACATGTTTTGCGCACACGGAGAGAAATATTCAATAAAAATTACGTATCTTTTCCCTAATTCCGGAGCGAAATGTGGTTATAGGAAGTTTTACGCAACTGTCACGGAATTTTTCCGGAGCGTTCCGTAATTTTTAAACACTTAAATTTTCCGAAATTCACTGAAATGTCAGTAAAATCATAATACAATGAAAAATTCAAGTGAACCGGAAAATTCAGTCAAAAATTTCCACCAGTGTACTGAAAATTAATGTACGAAGCATAAACATCTTCATCGATCATCCAATCCCCCCGGGAGATGGTGACAAGTACCTTCACTCTTAATTTTCCAGTAACGAGTTTGGAAAAACCAACAAAATTAAAATGCAATCTAATAAAGTAAAACTAAAACCCATGAGTGATGCACTCTCCTGTTACCTTGGTGAAAATAAATGGCAATATCGCTGGTGCCTATCAGTCACCGTGCGACAAAAGCAAATAGACATTGCTTGATATGAAAAAAGGTGAACCCGATACAGAGTGACTATTTCTCTTGAAAAACCCAGTGATATCACGCCACCGGGGGATATGTGGGAGACGAATGTACTTTCAGGACTCTTGGTTCCGGAGGCACGGTCGTTTTCACAGATAGCTGTCATATTCATGTATTGACACGGAGCCCCCCCTCCCTCATCACCCCTGACTAATGGACTGAGCTGTTGTCCCAGTCTCGTATTACAACTGGGGCTTGGCTTATTCTTCGAGTCCTTTTCCTGGTTCTAATGTATATATTTCATTTCTTACGTGATGCGAAGAAAATATGTTTTCAATATTGATAATGTCTGATAATATTGAGGTCTTGTAAACAAATGAGTCTGCACGGAGAGAGAAGTTGGATAAAAATTATAGACCCAAACAAAAAGGAACACTGTGAAAAATTTTTGTCGAATTTAATTACCACTGAAATTTCAAGGAATTACTTCATTGAAAAACCAGAATTTTATGGAAAAATCAAAGAGAACTGTCAATTTCAGTTCCATTTTTCCCTGAGAATAAATAGAAAGGCAGAAAATTCCGGTAAATATATTCTGGAATTTTCAGAACAGTGACACTCAATGCGATTTAGGGGGAAAAATCATGAAATTTCAGGTTTCATTGAAAATTCAATGTAATTTGGCGCTGAATATTCATATTAGATTGGAAATTAAAATAAATTACGGAATTCTGGTCTTTATGCCGCTTAAAATTGTGGAATTTTACAGTTTCGGCAGTTCAGTAAATTTTCCCGGGCCAATGGAGAAAAATTTACTATTCGTTTCGCACTTTTTCCCCGATGTAGGGTGAAAAAGTACTGAAAATTCGCTCTACAATTACGTGACTTGTTCGGTAATTGTTCTCTAACTTTTTCCTCTGTGTGGGAGCACGACCATTTCGAATGAACAATGCTGCCTTATTTCACTTAATCCTTATGAACATTTAGGAAAAAATCAAAGTTCATGGGCAGTTGACTAGTAATTTCCAAGGGAATTTCAAGGGGTTTTCGGGGGGGGGTTTCTATTTCGAGGAGAAAAATTTCTAATTGCTGAACAACGGGAAGAGAAGAATTCGTTAACTCACTTAAATTTTAATTAATTCTTGAATAATTAATTAAAGTTTCAATTAATTAAAAATTGAAAAATGTATTTGTCTGAATTCTCGCTTTTTCTTATTTATTATTGAATAATTGAACATAAGTAGACAGTTTCCATTAGTTTTCCTATGAAAGTTTAAATTCTGAATGGCAAAATTCCTCCAAATTTCAGTAATGAGATGATTTCAATAATGAGATACCAATTTCTTAGTAGTGCTCCGGAAATTTCTACGAAAAATTTTTAACAGTGGACTATTTTTCTAAAGTCGGTTGTGGAGAAATTATATTTATCAAAAATGTCATAATCTTCAAAAGAAACAGCTCTTCAATTAACTGATGAATTTTTCTCCTAAAGTCAACATTCCAATGTTTTCGAAACTTCAAAATAATTCCTAATTACAAAAAATTAGAAAACAAATTGGGATTTGGAAACCTCACAAAATTAAACGATAGAACTTAAATAGAAGCTCTGAGGTCGAAAAACTGTTGATATCATTCACTTATTGATGATTTAAAAAAACCCATTTATTCAATTTAATGGTTAAACCGGTCGAAGAATTCCGATTCATGATTATATTCTATAAATCATTATAGCATATAATGCTATTATAATTATTCAATGATCATTATATCATTTCATTGTTCATTGTGAAATGGCGTGCAGATGCCTTTAAAGATGGCTTTGAACCAGGGGAGACTCCTAGACTCCAATGTTCTATACATACTCCTAGACCGCATTGTCCTCCTAGACACTGCTTTTCAGTTGAAAACAGACATCATCTTTAGAGACATTTGTCATGTTTAGAGGCCCTAGCACGCCATTTCTCGAGCCGCTCTTTCATTTGAGCCCAAAAAAACATTCATATCTTGTCTGACATCGCTGCTACAAACTCGGGCCTACAACTCGGGCTTTTAATTGAAGACCCGAGTTGTTGACCCGAGTTTGTAGCAGAGATGTCAGACAAGATATGACTATTTTTTTGGGCTCAAATGAAAGAGCGGATCGAGAAATGGCGTGCTGATGCCTCTAAAGATGGCTTTGAACCAGGGGAGACTCCTAGACTCCAATGTTCTATACATACTCCTAGACCGCATTGTCCTCCTAGACACTGCTTTTCAGTTGAAAACAGACATCATCTTTAGAGACATTTGTCATGTTTAGAGGCCCTAGCACGCCATTTCTCGAGCCGCTCTTTCATTTGAGCCCAAAAAAACATTCATATCTTGTCTGACATCGCTGCTACAAACTCGGGCCTACAACTCGGGCTTTTAATTGAAGACCCGAGTTGTAGACCCGAGTTTGTAGCACAGATGTCAGACAAGATATGACTGTTTTTTTGGGCTCAAATGAAAGAGCGGATCGAGAAATGGCGTGCAGATGCCTTTAAAGATGGCTTTGAACCAGGGGAGACTCCTAGACTCCAATGTTCTATACATACTCCTAGACCGCATTGTCCTCCTAGACACTGCTTTTCAGTTGAAAACAGACATCATCTTTAGAGACATTTGTCATGTTTAGAGGCCCTAGCACGCCATTTCTCGAGCCGCTCTTTCATTTGAGCCCAAAAAAACATTCATATCTTGTCTGACATCGCTGCTACAAACTCGGGCCTACAACTCGGGCCTTTAATTGAAGGCCCGAGTTGTAGACCCGAGTTTGTAGCACAGATGTCAGACAAGATATGACTGTTTTTTTGAGCTCAAATGAAAGAGCGGATCGAGAAATGGCGTGCAGATGCCTTTAAAGATGGCTTTGAACCAGGGGAGACTCCTAGACTCCAATGTTCTATACATACTCCTAGACCGCATTGTCCTCCTAGACACTGCTTTTCAGTTGAAAACAGACATCATCTTTAGAGACATTTGTCATGTTTAGAGGCCCTAGCACGCCATTTCTCGAGCCGCTCTTTCATTTGAGCCCAAAAAAACATTCATATCTTGTCTGACATCGCTGCTACAAACTCGGGCCTACAACTCGGGCCTTTAATTGAAGACCCGAGTTGTAGACCCGAGTTTGTAGCACAGATGTCAGACAAGATATGACTGTTTTTTTGAGCTCAAATGAAAGAGCGGATCGAGAAATGGCGTGCAGATGCCTTTAAAGATGGCTTTGAACCAGGGGAGACTCCTAGACTCCAATGTTCTATACATACTCCTAGACCGCATTGTCCTCCTAGACACTGCTTTTCAGTTGAAAACAGACATCATCTTTAGAGACATTTGTCATGTTTAGAGGCCCTAGCACGCCATTTCTCGAGCCGCTCTTTCATTTGAGCCCAAAAAAACATTCATATCTTGTCTGACATCGCTGCTACAAACTCGGGCCTACAACTCGGGCCTTTAATTGAAGACCCGAGTTGTAGACCCGAGTTTGTAGCACAGATGTCAGACAAGATATGACTGTTTTTTTGAGCTCAAATGAAAGAGCGGATCGAGAAATGGCGTGCAGATGCCTTTAAAGATGGCTTTGAACCAGGGGAGACTCCTAGACTCCAATGTTCTATACATACTCCTAGACCGCATTGTCCTCCTAGACACTGCTTTTCAGTTGAAAACAGACATCATCTTTAGAGACATTTGTCATGTTTAGAGGCCCTAGCACGCCATTTCTCGAGCCGCTCTTTCATTTGAGCCCAAAAAAACATTCATATCTTGTCTGACATCGCTGCTACAAACTCGGGCCTACAACTCGGGCCTTTAATTGAAGACCCGAGTTGTAGACCCGAGTTTGTAGCACAGATGTCAGACAAGATATGACTGTTTTTTTGGGCTCAAATGAAAGAGCGGATCGAGAAATGGCGTGCAGATGCCTTTAAAGATGGCTTTGAACCAGGGGAGACTCCTAGACTCCAATGTTCTATACATACTCCTAGACCGCATTGTCCTCCTAGACACTGCTTTTCAGTTGAAAACAGACATCATCTTTAGAGACATTTGTCATGTTTAGAGGCCCTAGCACGCCATTTCTCGAGCCGCTCTTTCATTTGAGCCCAAAAAAACATTCATATCTTGTCTGACATCGCTGCTACAAACTCGGGCCTACAACTCGGGCCTTTAATTGAAGACCCGAGTTGTAGACCCGAGTTTGTAGCACAGATGTCAGACAAGATATGACTGTTTTTTTGGGCTCAAATGAAAGAGCGGATCGAGAAATGGCGTGCAGATGCCTTTAAAGATGGCTTTGAACCAGGGGAGACTCCTAGACTCCAATGTTCTATACATACTCCTAGACCGCATTGTCCTCCTAGACACTGCTTTTCAGTTGAAAACAGACATCATCTTTAGAGACATTTGTCATGTTTAGAGGCCCTAGCACGCCATTTCTCGAGCCGCTCTTTCATTTGAGCCCAAAAAAACATTCATATCTTGTCTGACATCGCTGCTACAAACTCGGGCCTACAACTCGGGCCTTTAATTGAAGACCCGAGTTGTAGACCCGAGTTTGTAGCACAGATGTCAGACAAGATATGACTGTTTTTTTGGGCTCAAATGAAAGAGCGGATCGAGAAATGGCGTGCAGATGCCTTTAAAGATGGCTTTGAACCAGGGGAGACTCCTAGACTCCAATGTTCACTGTGAGACATGTAATTGATTATATTCGAGTATGATTATTTAATAGAATTTATTATACTTGAGATTCTGCAACGATTTATAATTGCAGCAATCAATCGCACCGAATCGGAAATTGATCCGACCATTACACATGTTTGAATGACCCAATAATCACTCACTTATCGTAGAAACTCACTCCACCAATAATCTCAACTTATCTACTTACTCCCCCCGACGAACCTAATTGGCATCGATCCATTGACGATAACAATCAGAAAGCCCAAGCCAATTCTAATACACCTAGCATCCAATCAATTCGAACGCTCATCAAACTAGATAGTCGTTAAAGTCAAAAGGGAAAAGGAGTATTAGGTCGTTTTATCGGATTGCCTGACATTTTGTTAAAGGTTCCGGGACCCAACCCGCCACCTAAAACGTAGGAGGGCTTTTATTGTCTTGTGTACGGGGGTTGTGTCAGTGTGTTACTTAGCTTGTTACGTTCAGAATAAATGTCTCATCATACGTGATAAAATCAAATGTACTTAGAGATAAAATTGATAGGAAATTAACGTTATTACCAAGATGAATTTCAAAAATTGACAATTTTTCATTCAGTTTAAAAAATTTCGCACTATACACTGTCAGAAATTTTTTGAAATTTCATGGAAGATTATAGTAAATCAGAAACTAGAAATTTCAAGTTCTAAGAAGAATTCATGGAAATTCATGAGTTTTCAGTGGCAGTGAGATGAAAATTTGACAACTTGATTGAATTTTCAGTGGAACATGAATATTCAGAAACAAAATGACATAAATTTTCAATTTTTCTCTGAATTTTCCTGATTTTTCAGAATTGTCACAGAATAATTGAACTGACAAATTGAGTATTTCATTGATTTCCAGATCATTTGAACAGAAAATCAATGGAATATTTGATTTGTCAGTGACAAGATTTCCTGAAATTCTAGTGGAACTTGAACACGATAAAAATTTCCGGAATTTGGCACGGAACAATTCAGACGAAAATGTTTAACAGTTTACGTTTTTGTTATTAAAGTATATACGTACTTCTCAAAAAACTGTTTTTTAACTAAAATCACAAGTAAAAAAAATGATGGGCTTTCATCCGAAATCGTCGACAATTGAAAAAAATAAATAATGGAGTATTTGGAGAAACAAATGAAGTATCTACAATGTCTGAAATGCATATCTTATTGTCTTAATTGAGTTTTTTTAGTGTAATCATGTGACATTTTTTGCAGAGTAATGAACCTTCCCCGTTCTATTTTTTAAATTCAGTAATGAAGTGCTAAACGGAGATAAGTCGGCTTATCTCCCAGTTGAGTTTTTGAGGAATATTTCCAAATCTAAGGGTGATAGCGAAATTTTCGTAATTACATTTGCGGTAGCACTCAATTGGCTCCACAAAAAAGGTTATAACACAAATTTTGCTATCTCCCTTAGATTCCGAGATACTGATTGAAAACTGGTCAATGGTCAAAATTGACTTATCTCCTTTTACCACTTCGCTACTGAATTTATTTTCCAAGAATAAATTGGATAGTCTTAAACGCTCTTAACTCTAACGACAGTTCCACGATCTTATCCCTTCTTGTCTTCAAGAAGGAGCAGAGCCATCTGAAAAATGGGATATTGATGTACATAAAGCAAACCGCGGAAGCTACTGTGCGCGACAGATGGTGTATATGATGTGGTTGTTGAGGACAGATTCTTGTCGAGAGTTTCCCAAGAACCTTTGCCATTATAATTACGAGGAGAGCCATATTCGTTGTTCCAGACATGTGAATTTTCCTTAAATATGCAGTTGGTACTTTGTCGAGTATTCTCCAACAAAAATCCGTAGTCTGGGATGAGTTCTGTAACAATCTCACTAGATAATCCAAACATCAATTGGGGTTTTACCAGAAATTTTTCCTATCCATAGATATATACATAGACGGAGAGAAATATTCAATTAAAATTACGTAGCTTTTTCGTAGTTCCGGAGCGCAATGTGGTTTTAGGAAATTTTACAGATCTGTCACGAAATTTTTCCAGAGCGTTCCGTAATTTTTACCTGAATCTCCTGTGAAAAATTACGATACCGTCACTTAAATTTTCTGAGTCGATTCCGCAATCGGTGAGCGAACTGTGAGTTCCGTAATTTTTACTGAACATTTCTCTCCGTGTATATATATTTTTATTTAAAGCATTCAAACAAATAGGTTTACTCAGCTGTATTTGGTAAAGTTACAGATAAATCACAGGAAGAGAAATTTTCTAGAAAAATTCTAGTACGAGTACTGAAAAAAATCACAATCCTTGAATGTTTATTGCACTGAGGAAGGCTCCGATGTCATATGGAGGGAACATACGTCCTCCCATAAGTTTATTTAGTAATACAAAACGTATCCGTAGATATTAAAATTGAATGAAGCGCATTACACAGAAATGGACGAGTTGCGATGTCAAGGGATGTGGTTCCCTTATTTGTGAGTCCCTGATTTTCCATGATTAAAAAAGATTAAATATTGTATATTCATCATTGAATTTCGTATTCCATAATTTTATTCAACAGACGAATGCCATGCAACAACCCAATTTTACTAATAAAGGTTCATTAATGATTTCGCAAATTCGAAACACAATTCTCAATATTTTTGTGCGATTTAAAACCGATAGGACATAGTCCGAGCGACAGTACGTGCTAACAAAAGGGGATGAGAGACTCGTGGAAACGTGCGGGTAAAGTCCCTGGGGTCCCAATTACACCGACACCCGATCCTAGCATTACTCGGCTAATTCGAGGGGTAAATCCGTGTATAAATCTCAGTCCAGTTGATTGTGCAGTTTTGGATGTATGCCATTTGGCGAAAGCCCTCAAAACCCCAATTATTCAAACTTGAAAATTGAGAAACATCATTGTCTATCATCTTTTTTTATTTTTCTTCCGGGAAGGGGAAAACCCACGCAGAAAAAATTATCTTACACTGAGAGAAAAATCTGGAGTTCGATTTACAATAAGAAAATAGTTGAGGCAGTTTTGGTGAACGATACGATTTTTTTTTGTATGCACATAACATTATAGTACCTTCACAAGCGTAATTTTTGCAAATCAAAATGCAGTTAAACTAACCAAAGTTCAAAAGTAACCACGACAAATCTATCGTGAATAGAACTATAAAATAGTTGCAATGACTACATTCCATTGTAGTAATTACTTCTCCGGCTATAGTTACCGTAACCCATGAAAAATTGTTGAGGACTTTCTGACTATAATCCGATAGTGATGGAATATAGTGAGAAGAATCATATTTTTCTCTCAGTGGACATTCAGCAAATCTTCGCGGAAATCTGATGACGGAATTTTTTTACTTAAGAATAAACAGAATATTCACAATGTTGATTTTTATAAAATAAGAATCACACTGAATTCGATTTGGGGAAAAAATGAATATCATGTAGAATTCACGGCAATTTGAGAGTTTTTAGTAGAATCTGCACGGAATAATTGCACTGAAATTCAGTTTTTATTCATTTTCGGATGGAATTATTACAAAATTGATGGCTCGCTTGGATTTGTCAATACACTGTTGAAAAAAAAATTAACTTTCGTGGACAGTTAACTAGTCATCTTTCGGAGAGTAACATTGAATTCGATTTAAGGTAAAAGAAATCATTAAATTCCAAATTCAATGAAATCCTGAACTTCTGAGCAACAATGGCACGAGAATTCCCGAACTTATTTGAACATTCAATCAGAACATGAATATTCAGTACCAAATTCTGCTGAATTTTCAATTAATTGAAACTTTAATAATGTTTTTGCCTGAATTTTCGTGACTTAAATACAAACTGATGGCACTAGAATACAGAAATGCATAAAATGCTAAATTTTGTAAAATTTGAGTGGAACTATAATATGATAAAAATTTGTAGAAAGTGTACTGGGAATTGCAGCCGAAAATTTACAAGTGCTTCCAAAAGCTCAATAAAGATCATGAGGCTCAGAATAAGGGTCGCGAGGTACAAGGGTCAGCTAAAGCGTCCGAAGGGTCAGATTAAGGGTCAAAATAAGGATAACAAGGGTCAGAAACCCTTAACAAGTGTTTAAGAAGGGTCAAGGGTGTTAAGAATCTAAATAAGTTTCAGATTAAGGATCACAAAAGTCAAAACGAGGGTCTCTCATTTGGATTTTTATAATATATCTCTCTATATTATAAAAATCCAAATCGACTTCTGGTAATGAAAATTTGATCCTTGAAATTAAGTTTCTAAAATTAAGAGTCAGAAATGAAGGATCACGAGGGTCAGAATAAGGATCATCGGAGTCATATGGCGGTTGGCGAGGGGAGCGAGAAGGGGGCGTACCCCCTAGTATATAATAAAATGTAATTTGTTATTTAGATGATGTTGTAGTTAAGTAAATATAAATTGTAGTAAGCAACAGATAATTCCCCCGTAAAAATATCCATTTTATCTAATCAATAAAATAATTCTAGACCTCGTTTTCTTTCATCTCAAAGTCACCTTGCGTCTCCTTAATTTCCAATGAGTCGGAATACGACATGAAACGCTAAACTGCCACAAAGGCACCCCTTCTCAGTATATTCCCTCCATTCTCTCAAATTCGCCAGCTAAAAAGGATGAGAATCCCGGTTGGAATGAGGGAGGTGGGGGATCGATGGCTTCCTAATGTTTGTCCACTGGCACCCCCTCCACCGCTGCCGTTCTTGTTCTCCTCTACCTCGAACACTTGAGCACTCAGGGATAAACTCGAAAGATTCAGTGAATCAGAACGCCAAGGTAGAGAGAGTGTGACAGACATTATACATAACCAGAGCGTTTGCGTTAACCCGAGACAAGCACTCACAAAGGAATTCCTTGGACAGTTAACACGACTGATGGGGTAAAAGGATGGGTTCTCTCTTTTCATCCCTCGTTTTTTCTTTTCAAAGTAGCAATTGACCAATCGAATTGAGGGGAAAATGAGCTTTTTGCACCAGTGAATGAACTTGTTTATGTTTTCGAAGATTTTCCGATTGAGGAGAGGTTCAATGAAGAGAAATTTATGGTAAAATTTGCTTTTGAGGATGTCCAAGTGTCTTTTGTCGTTTGGTGCGGACCGCACTATAAATTCAACCGTTTTCGATAATTAAATTTGTCAATTCATTGCGTGAGGAAAATTTGAAAAAAATCACTAGTATTCAGCGTAATTGAGATTACATTTTGCACAGGATTATTGTTGGTTTCAAACATTCATTGTTTATAAATAAATAATTGAAATTGTTTAGACTTTCGGGAATCTTATTTTTTTACGTGAAATCGATTTCTGGTAAAATTCTGAATATGAATAAATTTACTATGATTCTGAATAAATGGTTTTTATTGTAGAAAATTGTTTCTTAATAAATAATTTATGAACAATTCTTGTAATTTTCAAAAATTGCAATTTTTGAATCATTTCATTAATCTTCCTCCAAAAGTAAATCTCCTAATTTCTTCTCAGAGTTTTAAAATGTGTTCTAAAGGTTCAATATCGAGATTCAAATTCAGATCTGTAAAGGTGAATTAATTTAGGGCCTAATTGCACTCAAATGGCAGCTCTGATGTTGGACTACAAATGTAGTAAAGTATTTCACAGGAAAAACAAGTTCATTCCTTCACGAAGAATCATCAGCCTTTGCTTTGAATGGATATTGAATGGATAAATTTTCATCACATTTTAGTTTCATTGAAATTTCAAGGAATTTCATCATTAAAAATCCAGAATTTCATGGCAAAATCAATGATAACTGTAAATTTTCGTTCAATTATTCTCTGAAAATTAGTAGAAATCAGGAAAATTCCGGTAAATATTCTCAATTAACTGACAATTCCTCGGAATTTGGCACTGAATATTCATGATTTCACTGAAAATTCAAATACGTTGAGGAAGTCTTATCCCAATGCTCTCGCATAATTTGGAATTTCACTCAATTATCAGTGAAATCAGAAATTTCATGATTTTCCCCCTAAATCTCGATCAGTATCACGTTCCTAAACATTACATAATCATTATTACTAATCAATTCGCCCTCATATTTAAATTTTTCTCTAACAATGTACAACCACTGTGAAAAGTGAGAAAAAAAATAACTATTCAGTTGGAATTATCGAATTTCGAAAATCAATTTGCTGAACGGATGGTGTTCATCGAATATGGTGTTTAGTTCTCACTTGGAAACCCTGCAACACTCGACCATCGTTTCTCCACTGCAAACCTCCTCCTTTTACCCCACTTTGGAGCCCCCTTGGAGGTAGCGCGCGGTCACTTTGTGAACTAAGCTGGCTTTGGCCCGATGTTTAATTAAGTCCCGCCTCGAAACTACCACTACCAACAGGCACAACTGGCTTTTGCTCAACGTTTGCGTATCGTACATGAACGCTTTTGTAGTACTGAGAGGGCATCGACTATCGGAGTCGATGGGGATATCTGTACATGGTCACGTTTACATCCCTTTGTTGTCACGGATTTCAGGGAAGAAAATAGCAAAAAAAACAAAATGGAAAAAATTTTCAATTTAAAAATGAATTTTCTCGTTTCAAGAATTGAGAATCGAAACTGTCAACTGCATCCAGAAGCTGGGGATATTTTAAAAGTTTACAAAAATACGTCCCGTTTTGCCCACACTGAAAATAACTGGGATGAGAATGACTTTGGATTTAATTCAGGGGCAAAATACTCATGAAATTCCAAGTTTTAGGAAATTTGGATACACTTGTCAACATTTTTTGCTGAAATTTTCGATACAGTCGTTGGGAATTTCAATCAGGAAGAGTTCCATTGAAATTCGTTTAAATTTCGTCTATGAAAATTCATTATGTAAGGGAAAAATCTTTAGAAACTGTAAATTTCAGTTCAATTATTACGTAAAAATTCTTGAAAATCACGAAAATTCTGCAAAATATTTTCTCGAATTTACAACTCATTTAAAATTCAGAGCGTAATTCATATTCGTTATTGAATATGAATATTCATGTATTCATTGTAAATTCTAGTATAATAAATTGGGAATTTCTCTCCTTCCTCTGCTGCTCGAAAATTTGGAATTCGATTGAATTTTTCGTAAAATTTGGAAATCCATGATTCCCTAATTCGAATTCAATGTCTATGAAATTCATTTTTTTCCTAAACAGTGTAGCTTTAAGTAGAAATAAAGCAGTGATTTCACAACTCACTTCAGTTTTCAATTGGAAATAAGCATTCAATACCAAAACGAGCTTCTTCTTCAATTGATTCCAAATTTAAAACAATATTGATGGAATTTCCCCAACTCTTCCTCATTGTCCGAGAATAATTCAACAAAAATTCACAGTTTTCATGAGTTATCTCCTCAAATTATGAGAACATCTTGGAACTGTAATTTTTCAATGACAAAATTTCCCGAAACTTCAGTGGAAATGAGAGACTGAGACGTGAGCAAAGCTTTCCCTATTCATTGAGACCGACATCATCTCTCCAAAGTATAGTCTCGTGAAATGTCTGGCGGCATCACTACACCTGTCCACACCATTGTCCCTCCCCGTGAAACAAACACCAGCAAAATGCTTAGAATAATCATTCCACATTACCCGATCAGCAGTCAACTCTTGACCACGTATGAAAAAACCTTCGCACGCGTATGAATTCGTTGGCGCATACACAGCATCACAGTGGAGTGCCTGGCGTAATATAATTGTTAATGCGCTGATGCGCCCCCGGGCGAGGCCGTTTATGCATTGTATACGCCCGTCGTGCGATCACGTCTGCGTTTATATATACGGCTGGTAACGCGCGCTATCCTAACCCCCTCCCTCTCCCCCGTCCTATGCCACATTATAATGAAGCCAACCCCCTTCACTTGATAATTTCTCTCTTCTCATTTTTTTTCCATTATTTTTTTCTTGTGTATTATACGTAAAAATAGACGCACCATGCAATACAGTACATTGAACACGCCTAGCGCGTTATATCGTTTCTTTTCTCGGGCACCAGTACGTATATAATCGGTATGGTCTGCTCGTCCGAGATAAAAAAATGCGTCTAGAGTGCATTCTAGAATCTCCTTTTCTTTATATCAATTTTTTGCTTGTTTTTATTTACAGTCTTGTTCTCGCTAGGGGGGAAAAAAATTCTCGTGTTATTTATGGGTGAATGGGGGCCGGTGAGCGGGGGGAGGGGGAGGTGGGGGGTGGGGATGAACGTCTTTGGGTAAACAACGTGAAATGCTAATGAATTCGGTGGGCACTTATTGCCCACGGGGGCGAATTACTCGCTTAGGCGGATAGATACATACACCTATGGGATGCGCAGGGGGCTTTCCCTCTTCATTTTTGGGAGAATGCCTGTCGTTTCGTGGTTTTATAAGAGTGGAATATGAATACTGCCGCGGGGGGAGGGTTGGAGAATCATTAGGGAGAATATTATTTATTGTGTGCGGAGAGAACTTTTGCTGGAAATTTATATCGTGAAGGATTGAATTCGTGATGAGGGGCTCTGAATTTCATGTGCGATTTCTTCGAAGGAGAGGAATGGATGATGCATTTGAAAAAATTTTAATTGATAGGAATACATAATTCTGGGAATTATTAGACATTTGATGTTGTTGATTTTTATTTTGATATGAGCTCACAAACACTACATTTTTGATAACTGTTGGGAAAGGGCATGATTGGCTTGTGATTTCAGCATATTATTTATGATTATTATGTATTTATTTATTTATTGAAAAGGATTTAATGTCCGCTTTTATTATGCTCAGATTTGCGAAGAATTTTGAGATATGATCTTTAAAAATTTTCGACAAAAAATTCACATCTGGGTGTATATAAAAAAATAGTTATTTAGATATATAATGTACTATTATTTTATACATCTTATAAAATAAAAATGGATTTTATACACTTTTTACTGTATAAAATAATAATGCATTTTATATATAAATAACTATTTTTTATTGACAAGCTAAGATAAACTTGAAATATTCTGAAGACCCGTTGCACCAGCTCTGGGTAACGAAAACGACAGATAAGAAAAAAAGTAAAGTTGGATGTTCGATGGATTGTTTTACCCGGAAGAGTGTCTCAAATTTATCCCCGGAACAAAAAATAAAATTTAATCCCAAGTTTAAATCAGTGTTAATTCAAATGGGACCACAAGATAAATAAAAAATTATTCTTTGGGTCAAATATTGAAAAATGATGATCCCTACGACCCCTATAATTGACCCCGAGGTTAAATTTTACCCTGGGGTTTATTTGGATAACAGGGCTTGCTGCAACTGGGTTCGAGTCTAACACATACTTGGCGAAATGGATTTCTGACAAAAATGTTTCACCTATTTTTCAATAGAGTATCTCCTCTCCAGTAATCTGGTTATTTCCATGGCAATAAAATCCACTAGTTGTACTAATGTCATAATTCCTCACGACAAAGTGTGGAACATGTTCAGAAATGATTATGTATTTGATTCTGCACAATGCGTATTCCATGACAAAAGTTAATTTCCTGCCAATTCACTTTGGACTCACAACTGACCCGAACGTGCCGAATATCTAGAACATTTAAGTAGCTCTACCCTTTGGCCGAGCTACGCTGTACTTTTGGATGTTTTCAGTTTTTCAATTTTTCAACTAAATTGCATGGAAAAAATTTGAAAAAATTCATACCCAGTCAGTTTTATCTAAATTAAATTTCGCAAAATATTGATATTTTTTCAAACATTTCCCTCTTATAAATAAATGATAAAACTTGTTCGCAAAACGGTGGATTATTTTTTATGAGGTGTCAAAAAATTCTTGATTTTTTCACATCTAATGAAAAAAATTCAGATTTTAATCTTTGATTACAATGGAAATGCTGATTTTCATATAAGACACTGGGTTAAATCCTGATTTTTAAACATTTCTTCATTGAAAAACCAAAACGATAATTAAATTGAGAAAAAAATTAGAATTCCGAATCTAATCGAGTTTTCTACAGTTTTTTTGCAGTTTTCAATAATCTTTGAATTTACCGTAACGGCAGAGCTACTTTAAATCCAAAAAGTAATGATCTGGAACAAACTAAAAAAAATAATGTTTCTGGAATAAAAAATTCTTTCAGTGTAATTGTTGCAGACTAACTCAAACGAATAAAGACGATCATTGCATTGAGTTTTAAAATGTATTCACGCGCGTATGCTCTGCATAAACATTGGTACAGTGTGTCGGCGTATGTTCGTACGCCTCTCGAAGACTCAAATATTTAGAATGTCTGCAATGCCAATGGCGTTCTAGAGCTGAGCCCAATGCCACGGTTGGGATGTTAGGAAGGTATCTCCTCTCCTTCCTCTTGTGTACCACGGCTAATCGTATTTCATAATAATGCGCATACAAATGCTTGGCTACGGTAATAAACAAAAGCTAGTAAGAAATACCGCACAACACACAACACACGTACGTGGCTTGTGTTGCCATTGTATTCGCTGCTTAAACACTGATGCTGAAAACATTCAGCATGTGTACAGCATGCACAACGATTTAGACTTGAATTTTAGTCTGTGGAATTTTGATGAAATTTCGGGCATTGCTGTGTCCCACCGTTATCCCAGCTTTCATTTCACGTTGATGTAAACATTGAATATAATCAGGAATTCATGTAAAATTGATTTGGGGTGGGTGGAGCTGAATTCAATAGAATTCTACATCTAATATCTACTGAAGAAATTATATGATTCAGATGAATTTGACACCATTTCAAGAGTTATTAAAGAAACTTGAAAATGAAAAAAAAACAGAGTGAATTCGATTCTAATTTTCGACTATGGAATTTTTGTGAAATTTCGGGCATTCCTGCATCATGCCATTGCCCACCCTTATCCCCCTTTTATTTCACGTTGATGTAAACATTAAATATAATCAGGAATTCATGTAAAATTGATTTGGGGTGGGTGGAGCTGAATTCAATAGACTTATCTCATATCTACTGAAGAAATTATATGATTCAGATGAATTTGGTATCATTTCAGGAGATATTAAAGAAGCTTGACAATGAAAAAAAAAATGTGTGAATTCGCTCATCTGAATAGTATTTTTTGGTAAGGGAAAAATATTTGCTATTTGAAATGACCCGTTTTGCCCCACCTCTCTTATTTGCAGAACTGTATTCATCATCCTAATTTTTATTAATTTTCATGGAATAATGGCACTAAAATTTACAGTTCAAATAGATTTTTCTATGAAATTCTGAATTTTGAATGCCGAGATTCCTTGAAATTTCAGTGGAACTAAAATATGATAAAAATGTTCAACAATGCATCTCTAATTCTTAGGAATCTATCACCAAATGTCAGTGATAGAAATCACTGATAATCAGGGTTACTCTCGCTAAAGTCTACCATCCTCAACAATTCGTGATAGATTCCGAAAAATAGGATAAAATACTCGTGAAAAACAACATTTTTTTCTCTGCACCAATTAAAAAAATAACAAAAATGATGAAAAAATGGTGAATTATCAATTATTCAGTGTGAACATGAATTCGGGTATGTACGTGGGGATATAGAAAGGGTATAGGATTGCGAAGAGGCTCTTAATGCTCGTCCTCGTAAAGTAACATCCCCTTAAAGTACCCACAGTCGGTCTGGCCATGCAAGCCGCACAGCTCTGTATCCACTGTCCCGTTGCCTTTCTATTATGCATGCCTCCCTTATTGGCAGTAAACGGGCTTACCCTTCGTCTCCCCCATACCACTTCCACCCCCTATACCTTCTTACACCCCCCGGCATTATTCGTACCCTTCCTCCTCGGGCATATTCCCAATGATTAGCATTGTCAGAAATATATCATTGTGCAAACACCAATACACAAAAAATTTTCCTCTCTCTAAAAAATACTCTTCCCTCCCCACGGAAAAAAATATACTTGCATTGAGTATAAAATATCAAGTATATTTCACTAACGAAGTGGTAAAACGGTACAAGTCAATTTTGACTATTGGCCAGTTTTCAATGAATATCTCGGAATTGAAGGAAGATGGCAAAATTTTTATTATAACCTTTTTTGTAACGCCGATTGAATGTTATAACAAATGTAATTACAAAAATTTCGCTATCTCCCTTAGATTCGGAAATATTCCTCAAAAACTCAACTAGAAAATAACTCGACTTGAACCGGTCTACCACTTCGCTACTGATTTTATCCTCAATTGGGGGATGGTTATTTCAATTCGAAGATGATTCTTTTGTATGAGGCCGGGTTGTAGCACGCCCTCTTAAGTGTAATATAATGATCAGGCACTAAGTGTCAGAATATAAGGGTCAAAAAGTGGAGGTTAAAAAATGAGGGTCAGAAAATTGGGGTCAAAACATTAGGGTCAGAATATAAAAGTCAAAAAAGTGGGTGTCAGGCAATGAGGTTCTAAATATAACTCATATATTATGCTTCATCACCGTTTTTAGCCCTTATATGACCCTCATTGCCTGACACCTACTTTTTTTACTTTTATATTCTGACCCTATTTTTTTTATTCTAATATTCTAACCCTCTTTTTTTTAATCCTAACATTCTGACCCTCATTCCTTCACCTTTACACTCAGCCCTCAGTTTTTGACTCTAATACTCAGACCCTCATTCTTTAACCTCCACTTTTTTACCCTTATATTCTCACACTTAGTGTCTGACCCTTATATTAGACTTGAGAGCACTTGGTACAACCCGGACTGATACGAAACAATCATCCTCGAATTGAAATACCCATCCCCCACTCGAATATAAAATATACTTGAATCAAGTTTTTTTTTTAACGTGGATACGTCTATGGTTTCAATATGGGGGGTCATTTTGGGAAACTGTCCTTATGTGCTGCGCCATCTATCGGAATCCTAGAAAATTCTAGATATTTCGAGGTAATTCGAGAAGTTTCTTAGAATTTCGAAAAAATTCAAAGAGTTTCTAGACATTTCGAGGAAATTCAGGGAGTTTCTAGAAAAATCGAGGGAATTCGAGGAGTTTCTAGGAAGTTCGAGGGAATGCAAGGAGTTGCTAGGAAATTCAAGGGAATGCAGGGAGTTTGTAGGAAATTTGACAATTACAGCTGTATCAAAGATACAGCCGCCCGCAATTTTTCGTGTCGTTCAGTGCCGCGGGATGCAGGGGGAAAGAGTCCCATGCACATCAAGTATGAAATATACGTAATATTGAGGATGCAAATAGTAATAACCGAGACAATGAGCGACATTATAGAGAGGAAGATATAAATCTGAATTATGACCCCCCGGGTCATGCCTATAATTATCCATCTTTTAATATTTAATACTTTCCTGGAATTTGCAAGGCGTTACGCGCTGCCTCGAAACCCTCGGCATTAGAATATTTCTCCCGAAGAGAGAATTCGTTTCGTCGGTTTGCGCTCCTCCGCAAAAGCCTGTTATTATCGTGGCTCGTAAAAAACATCCTAGGGATTTTTTCTTCCATTTTCGTTATTTTCGTGGTTGAATTAGCTCGACTGTGTAATACAGTGATTTTTTAAGTACAAAGGGGTATATATCACCAATTATCGTCGAATTTTCGATGCATCGGAATATATTCATTTTCGCTCAATTTCGTTTTATTTTGGAATTCGAAATTTTGTATTAGTGAAAAACGTCGAATTGTTATATCAGAATATAAATGATTTAATGATGGCTGAGGGCTGGGGGGAGGATGGGATAAACTTCCACAATGGATATGCACGAAAATGTTTCTCTTGATCCCGGCAATTACGGTATTCAAGCGATTTCAACGTTGAAACAACGCGGGGGAGGTGCGAGAGGCGAGAAGGGGATGACGAGCTTAAGACGCCTGTGAGCACTAAGACGTCAGTGGTTTCTCGCGAGACGAACTAAGGGTCCTTCCGTAATTACGTCGACCACAACGTTCCACCTGACCCCACCCCGTCCCTTTCTCTGCTCTGCCCCTTCACCAAAACCTCCGAGAATTCAAAATTTATGTAATTTGACGCGATTCAATCGACTACACTGATTAATTAGGGGAGAAAATTGAAAGATTTCTTTTTACTTTGTTCGATAGAATTAACAACACAGTGGTAAAAAAAAATTGGCTGAATTTCCCGGAACAAAACGGTGTATTGGATTTAAGGGGAAGGAGTCAATGGAATTTTTAATTTCTCCGAATATTCACGTCAAGTCCTTATTTTTTAGCGGCAATTAGACGGAAATTCCAAGAGTTAGATGAATTTTCAAGTGAAAATGAATATTCACTACCAAATTTCTTTAATTTTATATGAAATTCCTTTAATGCTGGGGATTTCAGAAATTTTTTAGGGAATTCCCTGAAAATTCAGAGGAATCTGGAATTCAAGGAGAGATTTCTCTGAAATTTCCAGATTTTTCATTCATTTTCGCTGAATAATTAAACTTAAATTTAGAGTTTCCTGGGATTTGTTCATGAAATTATGAATTTTCTATCATAATCCTTTGAAATTTGAGTGGAAATATTATTTATTAGAAATTTCCAAGACTTACAGAAAAACAGAAAATTTTAGTGAAAAATTGTTAACAATGCCGTCCATAATAGAATAATTACTACTCACTACTTATAATACTACTTAATTTTAATTACTATAATAATGACTACTTTTACATTATAATTACTACGTTCTCACGATAAATGTTCTTCATCAAAGAATACAATTTCTTAGTTCATATTGTTGGTTATTGTTAAAACCGTTCCATTCTTAAACTTAGAGCATTTCTTCATGAATTGAGGTTATTTCTGTATTATAGTTCTCTTTAATTTTCGGAAATTGAAATTCCCGTACAGGGCGTTCCAAAACGTTGGGGAATCTGACACCCTTTAACCCCTTTAACCAAATTCATTCCAAAAAGACGATACTCCTAATGACCGCAATTATTTCATCGAGAGAATTATCAGTTTTTCCTGTTTTGTCAACTAAGTTTTATATTTTTGTCATTATTAATCATGGTAATGGTATTGCAAACTCCAAGCGAGTGAACGTTAAAACAAGTGGGCAGTTGCTTTCGCCACAACATAGTCAATATATTTTTGCCAATAAATTAGCAATTTGCTTCGGAACGGAATTTCTACAACGATGTATTTTAAATTGAATTTAATGATTCATGAATTCAACATTGACCTAATGTTAAAATGTTTTTCCTTTCCCTGAATGTTGATTTCAAAGTAATATTTTACAACAACAGATAATGCAATCAATCTCATCATCGAACTCCGTTAAGATGGCATTTTTAATCGGAATTGGATTCATTTAACGAATTATTTTTTTATTTATTGTCGAAAAACGATCGGTCATATACAGACATTCAGAGATGCTCGAAAAATACACAGAGAGAAATTGTTGATAAAAATCATCCTACCGTTCTATAAAAGTGTATCATGAGTCATCGTTTCCTCATTTCTATCCCGAAATTTAGTAAAAATTAATATATGATGATCAAATTGTATTCTACGTTAGAGGAATTTTAGCCTGACGTATAATAAATTTTACCCTTCCTGTCCAATAATTTTTATGTAGATAACAACAAAAATTCTAGAACGGTTGGTAAATTTTACCCTACCGGTACAGTAATTTTTACTCTATCGGCACGGTAATTTTTATTTTTATCAGGATAAAATTTCTCTAACGTAGAATAAAATTTGATCATCATATATTAATTTTTACTAAATTTCGGGATAGAAATGAGGAAATGATAATTCATGATACACTTTTATAGAACGGTAGGATAATTTGTATCAAAAATTTATCTGCGTGCAAAGTTGGTTATCCCGAATTGAAAAGTTTGGAGTTAACAAATACAATGCTCCCGTGCGGAAGCAAAAATTGTAAATATTCAGATCAAATAATACTAAACAGAGGTTCTAGCCTATCTGGCAGAGAGCATGTGACCGTTACTTCGTGTGTTATTACTCTTTTTCTTGTTTTACTTCAGACAGTGTAAATAAATCCTGCAGATTTTGCACACTTCAAACAGTAAAAAAAAATATAAAAATTCTCAATCCCAGAATCTCAGAACTATCTCTATTGAACAGAAAAATAAATACAGTGCAAATGCACTGTAAATACATATTCTCAAATTATAGATATTTCCTCCTACATTGCGAGGAGAAACATCATTCTACCATTATAATTATTATTATTGCGAAGGGGTGAAGGCGTGTGAATTATTGATAGGTAGTACAGCGTGAGGGTAATATATAGGTACGTCACTTGTAAACTGTAATTGCATTAATTGCGGTGATATTTTGGAGACCAGGTGGCTTGGCACTCGCGGTTGCCTCGTTAATAGCAGCCATTATCGTTCTCCTACTCCCGAGTCAAATGGAAATATATTGTTGGAATCGATGGAAATGTCTTCGTAAGTGTTGCCCACAATCACAATAAAATTATATAATTCATTCCAAGGGGGAAAATAATAGTTCCTGTTAATGCCAGTTCCATGATCACTATACGTGCCGGTTACATGTCTATTCAATACACACTGTTAGAAATTTTTTAAAATTTCATGGAAGATATTATAGTAAATCTCATGAGAGTGACATTGAATCAATGGATAAGAAATTTCAAGTTTTAAGTAGAATTCACCGAAATTTATGAGTTTTCAGTGAGAGTGAGATGGAAATTTCATAACCTGATTGAATTGTCAGTCGACCATGAATATTCAGAAACAAATTGACATGCATTTTGATTTTTCCCTGAATTTTCCTGATTTTTCTGAATTTTCATAGAATAATTCAACTGAGAAATCAAGTATTTTAGTGATTTTTAGATCATTTGAACAGAAAATCAATGAAATATTTGATTTTTCAATGCCAAGATTTCCTGAAATTTCAGTGGAACTTGAACACGATAAAAATTTCCGGAATTTCGCACGAAAAATTGAAAAGAAAATTTTTAACAGCGTGATGCGGGAACATTGATTGCTAGAAGAAGGAAATATGGTTCGTCGTAGCACTGAATATTGGATTCATTATCTTGAAAATATTCGATAAATATTCCAAATTGTTCATTTCCAACAAATACCATTTGTCGTTCTAAAGCTACCAAATATCAAAACAAAATGTTACATTTGAGTATTTACCGCCCCCAGCGCACGAGAAAAACGGTAGTATAGTGTATCCCTCCGTTCATGGAAACTACACTGTTACAAATTGCTGTCTAAAATTTCCGGTACACTTTTTGGAAATTTGTATCGAATTTAATTACCACTGAACTTTCCA
Organism: Diachasma alloeum; assembly: GCF_001412515.2. NCBI lineage: Eukaryota > Metazoa > Arthropoda > Insecta > Hymenoptera > Braconidae > Diachasma > Diachasma alloeum. The sequence goes on along the minus strand of NW_021680464.1, from coordinate 1,332,457 downwards.
GGAATTTAGTTGAAAAATCACGAAAGTTCAGATTTCACTTAAAATTCAATGTAATTTGGCACCGAATATTCATATTAGATTGGAAATTCAAATAAATTGAGGAATTCTCGTCTTTAGGATGCTTTAAATTCTGGAACTGTACTGAATTTTCAGTGAAACCTGAAATTTCACGATTTTTTCCCCCCTAAATCGCATTCAGTGTCACTGTTCTGACAGTTAGTAGTCAACAGTCCAGCGTTCGCCATTACCAAAGGTTAACGACGAAAAAGTAGTGAGTTTTAACCGTAAAAAGCTCCTTTTTGTTACCAAAAATGATACAAATTATTCTTGTGTTGAGTTTGTCATGTCTATTTCGACCTGCAACCCCATAATCACCACACGTGTCAACAACCACCGGGTTATCCACCAAACTCCAAAATGATGTAAATTCAAATAACCGAAATCATCGCGGCTGATGGTGAAAATTATTGAGATGACCATCGTCGATTTTGATGGAACTTGAATGCGTATAAATGGACCTATTGGAACGCACTCCAGGGGAGGGGGATCAAGCTGTTATTGTATGATGCCATCATCGTCATCCAGCCCTAGCAACTGGGTTTTCATTGATGGCGAGTTTATTAGATCGACGATCGAAACAATCATTCCGATGATTACAACCGAAAACATAATCGTTAGCTGTACTGCCCCGTTGAATGACTATGGTCCATTGTCCACTGGGAAATTGCTGGTGATGCTGGCAGTGGGAGATCACGGGGG
>NW_021680464.1:1327734-1331670 GCF_001412515.2 Diachasma alloeum | reverse complement strand
GGGGGGGGGGGGGGTTGTGTTAACCGTCAAAATGATTCAAATGATTTGGATTAAATTGGGAAATAATTCGGGGAAAATCGTTCCAGGCAAAACGTTAGATTTATTCAGAAACATGATAAAATAGATTTTTTCAATGATATTATCGTAAAGCCAGGGAAATTTTATGATGAATATAAATTAGTTGAAATTGCCCAGATATTTGAGTAACAAGAGAAAATGTGGAACAAAAAATGGATTTTCCTAATTTATTTCGAAGAATTTATCGCACCGTAAGTCTAATCCTACTCAAATACACTGTCAAAAATTTTTGAGTAAAATTTCGAGGAAATCTCTATCGCATAGCGAAATTTTAAGGATTTTGTCACGGAAAATTCAAAAGCTTATCGAAAAATCAATGAAAACTGTCAATTTCAGTTCAATTAGTCTACGAAAATTAACAAAAATCGGGGAAATTCAGGGGAATATTTCTTGAATTTCCAATTAATTGAAAATTGAGCGTAACTTAGTCCTAAATATGCAAGTTTTGGTACAACATTCAAGTAAATTGAGGAATTCTGATCTTCTTCATCTCAAAAATTTGTAATTTCATTGAATTTATAATAAAGTTGGAAATTTCATTATTTTTTCTCCGAATTTTCTCCGTATTCTAACATAAAAATCATCTACGTCTTGTCACACAATTTTTCCTGCACTTTTAAATCCGTGCGTCACAAAAAAAGTTTTTCCATCGAAAGAAATTTTCTCTCCGCACGACTGATTAAAAAACTCCGCACACGTTTTATTTTTCCCACTCACCTCACACGCATTCATTGCTCCCACAGTACCCGTTACATGAAGCTAACACCCCATGTCACCCTCCGGCCGTATTTTCAAAGGCCCTCGAGTATGCGTCGTTCCATCTCGAGGAATGTTGGCAATCGATTATCACGCTTCTGCATATCGATACCTACCATAAGCCCCGCTATCCAAGTGTTTATAGACACGCATGCACCCGCACACGCGTGTTTAATATATAAACCGAAACTCATACACGTGTGTATATCCGTCCCAGCATGCTCGTTCTCTTGCACGAGCGCTTCTCATGGTTGACCATAGACCACCACCACATCGAGGTAAACTAAACCCGCTGAGAACGGAACGAGTGCGAGAGAGAGAGAGAGGTAAAGACCGAGAGAAATGCAGCGTTGAACTAATGACACCCGGGCGCGTTCTATAATGCTCGTGCCCCGAATATCATCGAGTAGCCGATATTGCCACATCGCCTAGCCTCTCGCGAGATTAATGTTTCATCGTCGTTCAACGCCTTCCATTACAACTGGAGCGGGAGCCCAAAATACTGGACGATAGAGGGAGACAAGTGATATTGAGAGGGGCTTCGTTAATGCGATTACAGTAGACCAACGTTATTCGCGGCATGTCGATGATCATCCTTGCAACGTAACCAAAATGATGACGGTGATGCGAGGCTGATGGTAATGGTACGGATCGATACGCTTGTCATGAGGAATTATTGCGTTTTTATTGGACTGAAATTGTGTTAATTGTGTTTATATTTGACTTGAGGTACTGCGGTATGTTTCGTGTACATTGGATCAATAGCTGCCGCCGATGATGCACTGTTAGAATTTTTTGAAATTGCGTGGAAGATTTTGTAGGAAATCTCATGAGAGTGACGTTGAATTGGATTTAGGGGAAAAATGGTTATGAAATTGCTAGGTTTAAGTAGAATTCACGGAAATTCATGAGTTTTCAGTGGGAGTGAGATCGAAATTTCACAAATTGATTCAATTTTCAGTGGAACATGAATATTCAGGAACAAAATGAAATGAATTTTCAATTTTTCCCTGAATTTTTCTGATTTTTCTGAATTTTCACAGAATAATTTAGTTTAAAAATCAATTATTTTATTGATTTTCAGTTATTTGAACAGGAGATCAATTAAATATTTGGTTTTTCAATGACAAGATCCTCAAATTTCAGTGGAACTTGAACATGATAAGAATTTCCGGAATTTGGCACAGAAAATTCAGACGGAAATTTTTTACAGTGTAGATCGCAAAAATATCTACAGTGGAAATACAAATTAGGAAAGAATCTTACAAATACTGTTAAGGGGAGACGGAACCCCTTTGTCTACATTAAATCTTAGAATTGTGTTTTCTCCTACGATTATTAATTTCTATCTATGAAATTACTTTATCGACTCGATTATCGCATTGTCGAATCAATGAAGTAGTTTAATGAATAAAAAATAATAATTGCAGAAGAAAATACAATTCTAAAGATTCATATAAACGCAGGAGTTCCGTTTCCCCTTAACGCGACAAAGAATGGTGTCTCAGTCAAAATAGATGGATCACTGAAAGTAAAATTTCCTAATACGTAAACCATATTTTCCTTGAGAGAATCAAATTACTTTCAATATAAGAAATAGAATACCATTCGCTAAATTAGTATATTCGCTATGTTAGGTTTACAATTTCTTTTTTTAATATCGGACTAAACCTCATTTGCTTTTGAGAAACTTCCTTTTCTTCATTCAAATTTCAAATGTATTACATTTTATACACTTATGAATGTATTACGAAAACATTGATGCATAGAAAACAAAATTCCATCGCAATGGTAAAAATGAATGATAAAGGAAAAATTGATGAATAATTTTGAATCTTTGATCTCTTCTTCATTTTTCAAAGTGAACCGATCACTACCGTATTGTTGGAAAATAAGGGAAGTGTTATGAGTCAATTTTCTATAAAAATGAACAATTTTTTTGAATTCTTCAGCAAATCCGAAAATTTTCTAGAAAACTGAAGGCGACTCACTGACTAATCGGAATGGAGGATGAATGGTCAGACAGTTTCGATACATTTCGATGTAAACTGCACTCAGATAGAAATATTCAATAAAACTTGCGTATCTTTTCCGTAATTCCGGAGGGAAATGTGGTTGTAGGAAATTTTATGGAACTGTCACGGAATTTTTCCAGTGTTTCGTAATTTTTACCTAAATCTGGAAAAATTACGATACCGTCACTTAAATTTTCTCTCCGTGCATTGTGTCATTGGTATTGTGTCTTTGTTATGTAAACTTGAAGGGCCCCGGTGGCCTAGAAGTTATGATGACAATAATATGTACTCTTGAAACAAAAAAAATAAACATCGATATACAACGACTTCATAAATCGTTCTCCTTTTAACGATAGATTGCCAATATAATATGTCTAAAGAATGAATATGTCTACAGGACAACAAATCATCATTCACACTGTTAAGAAAAAATTGAAAATTCGTGGTCAGTTGATGAGTAATTTCCAAGAGAGACACATTGAATTCGATTTAGAATTTTAGAAATTTCAAATTTCACTAAAACTTGAATGAAATTTTCGAACCAAAGTTTGCAAAGTTTGTAGTTGCCATGACGTTTGCGCAATGAAACGTTTGTAATGACGAATTATTACGTTTTTACTTGCAAAAATGGTTTTCCTCAATTTCTCATTTGTTTCGAGATTCCACAGCACTATTCGTCAATCGGAATAATTTATATCCCATGAAAAACTATGTGGAAACGCCATTTCCATGAATAAGTCGGAGAGACGACAGATCATCATCCAAGTGCATACCCACAAAGTCGCCAAAACGCAATGCGGCAGTTGCGTTGGGCTCGAGATAATTAGGTTTGAGTGCACTCTGGCCGCCGCAGTCGGTAACTCAGTTATCAGTGGACAGGAGTGCGCGTACAATGGCTATCAGAACGGCATCAAACATAACGCATCAATTAACGTGAACAATAACCAAGCCGTGGGAGAGCGCGAACGCGCAAAAGAGAATGGGGTGAAGTGGGGAGGATGAAGAAAGACACTGGAGAGGGTGAGGGCGGCAGAGAGAGAGAGAGAGAGAGAGAGAGAGAGAGAGAGAGAGAGAGAGAGAGAGAGAG
>NW_021680464.1:1300469-1327305 GCF_001412515.2 Diachasma alloeum | reverse complement strand
AGAGAGAGAGAGAGAGAGAGAGAGAGAGAGGGTGAGCTGTTCGGGGTGCTGGCGATCCGACGATGTGGCTCGTCTCTGTTCGATTCATCTGGTTGGATCATCCTGAATAGTCGAGTGTCTGGAGAGAGATGAGTCTTGTAGTTGAGGGATTAATTAGGAAAAGAACTCAATTTATTCCAGGTAATTGCATTCGTTCAGTGCATTTTTTATCAAAACATTACTCATTTGTTCCGGGAAAAGAACGTGTAGTGTACGTTAGATAAAAATTGAAATTTTTCACAACGACGAAGTTACATGAATAGAATAGAATTTATTTCATTAGTGCTACAATTACTGTTTTCCACCTACATAAGCCTCTCCTCTCAGCACAACAATAACAAAAAATAAATTCAAAAAATTGTTTTACCTATTAACCTAAATGCAGCCAACATACAGAATACATGAGACAAACAGATGTTGCCAAGAAGTTACATGAAATTTATGTGTATTTATTCAGTGACGAATCAGTTAATTTCCTGACTATTCAAGTAATTCTAGATTTTTAGATGCATACGGCACTAAGAAAAATTGAAAATGTTAAAAATTCGGGCAACAACTTTTCTGAATTCTCAATCTTTTAAAAATTAAATCGTATGTGATGTTCATTTTTTACAATGAGTTTGGAAGTTCAAGCTTTCATTGAAAAATCAATGATTGTTGAACATGAAAAACCCAATTTTCTTGAATTTTTAAGGTGAATGAGAAATTTTGTGAACATTTTCATTTGAAATTGAATTCAAACGCACAACATCAGGAATTCAATTCACAGAAATCCCCGGAAATTTTACCTGATGAAAAGTACTAGAATTTTTCATCCGCTAATATTCTTTCGTGACTTGTTGTATACTGAACTCAAAAAATCTCATACTTGGCAGTTATATCTTTCTATATTACAAAAATCTAAAGCGACTTCTGGTGATCAAAATTTGGTACTCGAAATTAAGATTTCAAAATTAAGGGTCACGGGGGTCAAAATGAGGGTCATGGGGGACAGGATAAGGGGCATGAGGGTATGAATAAGGGTCATGAAGGTCAGAATTAGAGTCACAAGGGTCAGAATAAGGATCACGAGGGCTAGATTTAGGATTATGAGGGTCAGAATAAGGGTTACGAGAATCAGATTAAGGGTCATGAGGGTTATAATAGGGGTCCAAATAAGGGTTATGTGGGGGTTGGCAAGTGGAGCAAGCTAACCTACCTCTATTATGTACATTTTTTTCACAAAATGTTAGGACCAAAAATTTTCTAGTGCCAGAACGAGAGTTTCTCAGTGATTTATTTAAAATTTTTTAGGAAATTACATCAAAAGTTTCCGTGTTCCCCTGAGACAATCAGAAATTACACAATTTTCAATGAATTTCTATCGTTAGAATTAAATATTGGTTCATCTATTCATTAATTATTTTATTAAGTATTTGAAAACAAATGGGTTATGTTCCAATTTTCGTATTTAGTCACGTCATTTTGTAAAAAAAATCCGGTAGCATTTGTCCACCACTCTTTCAGGATTGTCTGCACAAGCCAAACCGCATCGTAAACTCAGCTACTTTATGCAACTGTGCGGCCGCCCAAACGGAAGCTCTCGCCACGATAAATCCTGAAATTCAATTCTCCTCTCGGCTACCGCCACACGCGCGGTCTGATCACTTTGAAATTCCTTTTTTCAAAACCCCTTCAACATCGCGGGATTTAACGCATCTTCGGCGTGAAGGTCACGACTGGAGCCCCCGTGTAAACGACGAGAGGAGAATGAAGGGAAGCCATGAACAAACGCTCATAAATTGTCTGGAATTTAAAATAATTCTCTTTATGATGTTTTTTCCATCTTCGGTTTTTCTATAAATTTCCGAGAAATTGATTTGCGAATGAATTTTTTGAACTTCGCTCTTTTCAATTTCACCGCTTTTTTCGCCTCTGTCGACATTGGAAAATGACGTTTAACTGGTTGTAAAAAAAATGGATGTGGAGATTGGGTTGGGATCGTAAAAATAACACAATGAATGTGTGTTCACAAAACACAACATCACGTGAGGAATTGGGAAATGCGGAAGAGTGGGTTTTTGGTCATCAACATTGCTCGTGGCTTGATGGATCTTTTGTGGGGGGTCAGTCCAATAAGTAATCCAAGGGGTTCTCCATGCTGCCCTTATTGTCGGACCATTCGAAAAGCTTTATTATGTAATAAACTTATTTAGAGAATTCTAAAGTGTTTATTTTAGTTGCCAGTCTTGTGCACCGTTGAATCTTTTCCAATATTTTGAAAGTTCCAGTACAATTCTTGGAGATTTTCATCACATTATGGTTCTGACATTTTAAGAAGAGTTATATGAAAAATTAGTGGAAACTTTAGATTTCAAATTTGAAGTTCAGTAATTTCACGGAAATTATTAGAATTCAGAGAAATTCAGGTCATTCTTCAATTTAATTCTTCAATTTTCAGTTAATTTGAAATTCACCGTAATTTTGAAACCATTCATTTTTTTCCCGTGATTCAGCTAAGTTGGTGAATTCTCCGTTTTTGCTGTTCAAAATGTTGAAATTTCATTAAATTTTCAGAGAACTACAATTTCATGATTTTTTCCCGCTGAATTGAATTCAATGTTATTCTCGAGACAATTAATAGTCAACTGTCTATGATATTTCAATTTTTCCCCTCCAGAGTGAGAGAACAATATGATTTTCACTGAGTTTTTTCGTCTTAAAATTGTTTTCAATATCAATTCAATAGAATCCAAATTTCTAAATAACATACAAATGAGAACTTGCCAGCGGAGTTGAATTTTCAACCAAAACATCGATATTTAAAATTTAAAAATATTTTTACTCGATATTGTCGGATTTCTACATATTTTCGTGGAATAATTGCACAAATATTTATAGATTCTATCGACTTTTCCATTAAATTGTGTATTTTCAAGGATGAAGGTCTGTAAACTTTAACTGAAACTATTATTTGATAAGAGTTTTCAAAAGGAGAAGAAATTTCAAACAAAAATATTGAAAGATATCCAAGTTCTTTGGCTATTTTTCTCCAGTGAAATCCTTTTCTACTTTTGTAGTCGAACATCAGAGCTTTCATTTACACCCCATTTGACCCTAAATTCCCGGACATTTAACAATGATTTCATTATTTAAACGTTACAGGTCCGAATTTGAATCTCGATATTAAACCGTTAGAAACCCTTTTAAAAATCTGAAAAAAATTAGAAAGTTTCCTTTTGGAGAAAGTTTGATAAAATAATGAAAAAATTGGAATTTTTGACAATTTCGAGCATTTGCTAGAAATAATCTACAAACAACCACTTTTCCACCTTAAATATCATTTGTTCGGAATCATAACAAGTTTATTAATATTCAAAATTTGATCAGAAATCGATTTCATGTTTAAAAAATAGGGTTTCCGAAGGTTTAAACAATTTCAAATATGTATTTATAAACAACAATTAATAAAACAAATAATAATTCTGTGCAAAATGTAATTTGAATGGCGCTGAATATTCATGATTATGTTCAAATTTTTCTCACGCAATTCAATTAACAAATTTGATGATTGAAAACGGTTGAACACGGAGAGAAATGTTCAGTAAAAATTACGGAACTCATAATTCACTCGCCGATTACGGAATCGATTCAGAAAATTTAAGTGACGGTATCGTAATTTTTTACAGGAAATTCAGATAAAAATTACGGAACGCTCCGGAAAAATTCCGTGACAGTTTCGTAAAATTTCCTACAACCACATTTCGCTCCGGAATTACGGAAAAGGTACGTAATTTTTATTGAATATTTCTCTCCGTGAATCATTGGTGTGGTCTCTACCAAACTGTAAAAGATACTTGGATATCCTCAAGAGTATGTAAGACGCCTACTTTTCCCATGCAAAAGAATTGACAACGGTTTATCTTTCGATTTCCACCTTCGAGATGATCTTTGAGACGCTGTTATGGATATTTGAGTAGACCCAGAGTGTTCTGGGGCGCGGTCAGGGCCCGGAAGATCCACGGCACCTCAACCGCCACCTCTTGGTCTGTTTCTCTCCCGAGAGATATGCCCCAGCGTGTCCGTTTACTCCATTATCGAGGCGATGCCGGGGGGGCTCCACAGCAAGACGTAGACGACACACATACCAGAGTGATCTTTGGACGGCGGGCGAGACAGAGAGGAGCGTTAGGTGATGCCCATGGGGTAACGCAAAGCCCCGTAATTAAACTCAGGTCAGCGTCTTAGATGCAAAACGTACCTCGGGTAAGCAGAGAACTTACGGGAAAACTCGGGGTCCAGAGAGAGCTTTGTAGATGTGTACATGTTGGGAGAGAGAGGGGTTGAATTCTCGGTGGGACGCGCCGTGGTTTTCCTTCCAGCCACTGTACCTTCACTCAACCTCTTCTCTACTCCTTTTCTCTATTCTCCCTTGCCCGTTCCCTCCACCAGCCGCCCCCGGAAGTGGGCGCCTGACCTCGGGGCTACTCAGCCGAGAGTTTCAAATTCCCTGGGAGCAAATTCCAAGATGCAAACAGTGGGCAACGTCATTCAGCCGTATTACAACGTGAATATGAAGACATTGGTGCAGGGAGAGAAATGTCTGATGAAAATTATCCCCATGGTGAGGAAAAGGTTTGTTTTTCAGGGGCATGTCACTGATTTTCAGAAATTTATTGACAATTATTGGGGATTCGCGATTGTGAAGTTTAGGGAATTAAAAATTCTGAAATTCAGCGATTTTTTTCGCCCTTTTTTCAGTGATATCAGTCATTTTCAGGAATATCATCACTAATTTTTTAGAGTGATGTCACTGGCTTTCAGGGAACCGTTTCTAATTTTTGTGAATTTTTGTGATGGATTCATAAAAATCAGTGACGCGTCCCGAGAAATGACAAAATAAGATGAACAGTTTCGTGAGCAGTTCAATAGTCCAGGAGAGCAACATTGGACTTGATTTAGGAGAGAAGAAAAATCATAAAATTCCAGATTTAATTGAAATCTCAATGAAATTCCAAATGAGTGAACAGAAGGACGTGACGAGAGACGACAATTTCTTAGCCTACTTGAATTTTAAATCTAAAATGAATATTCTGTACAGAATTACGCTCAATTTTCAGTTATTCGGAAATTCAAGAACGTAATTACCTTCATTTTTTTAATTTATAGTGATTTTCATAGAATAGTTCAGCGGATATTTACAGTTTCTCCGGTTTATTTATAAAATTTTCAATATTCCATGAAGAAATTGCCTAAAATCGAAGTGAAATTGTTTCTTGATGACAATTGATGGTATAATAATTACTAAATTTCAATATAACAATGAAAACTAAATTTTAAGTGAAAAATTTTCGTCTGAATTTTCTGTGCTGTTCCACTGAAATTTCCAAAAATCTTGTCATTGAATAATTAAATATTCCATTGATTTTCCGTTAAAATGATCTCAATAAAATACTTGATGTTTCAGTTCAATTATTTTGTAAAAATTCTGAAAAATCAGGAAAATTTACGAAAAAATTGAAAATTCATGTCATTTCGTTGCTGAATATTCATGTTCCACTGAAAATTCAATCAAGTTGTAAAATTCCCACTCCCCCCCACTGACATCCCATCAATTTCCGTGAATTCTACTTAAAACTTGAAATTTCATAAACATTTTTCCCTAAATCAGATTCAATGTCACTCTCATGTGATTAACTATATCATCATCCATTAAATTTCAAAAAGTTTCTAGTAGTGTACACTTTTATCGAACGATAAGACAATTTTACCAAACTTTACTCTCAAAATAACATAAATTCAAAACTGAAATATTCTTCATTAAAGAATCCTTTTCAAGAAAGTTCTTTTCTCTTCAAGAATATATTTTTTACCAAAAAATATTCATCCTTACGGGCAATTCTTAAATTACGAATGTCCACATTCTCAATTAACCTAAGTAATGACTTCTCGTTTGTCTCATGTCTTTATTCAGCATGAAAACCCATCATTTTGAGGAGAAAGTGACTGTGCATTTGATTTCGATAGATGAATTGGATGAATGGGAGAAATAATATGTGATATATAAGCCATTAGGTTTATTGCACGTAGTCCACTGGGAAAAACACACCCCGTGTTGTCTATCATGCCATGTGTACGACTCAATCCCGTGAACTATCTTCCGGTGGAATGAAAAAAAAACTTGGGCGTTCACCTCGGGGTTTGCCCCTTTCTGCCACCAGTAGATACATCTCCATTAGTCTGACCCTTTTCTACGGTTCCTTATGCTTTTTAGGAGATATTTTTTGATTGGTTTATCTACCACCTGGCGAATTCTCTGTTATATTTTCCAATTTATCAGCGATGAATACTCGCTTTTTGCTTAATTTTTCAATGAGTTCATTTTTGTTTACTCTAAAAATCCGTTTCATTGAATGAAAAGTTTTTTCGCGGTATTTCAAAAAAAATTAGAACACAATGGGTTATTTTTCTTTATTGTTTCGCTAATTATTAAAAACGCGATATTTTTGCTTTCGAAATTTTTCATACACGAAAGAAATGTGATTGATTATGGAATTACATTTTTCCTGTAAAACTGGCCATAGTCTTATTATTATTTCATCTGAAACATTGTAATTTCCGTCCAATTTCTCTTATTTTTTGTTACGATTTTTGTAACCAGACCAATAGGTAGACACCGACCGAAAGATAGACGATTTCAACTTTTTTTTTAGTATTCTATGAAAAATATAATAGAAATTGTATTACAAATTTCCATTTTTGATAACAAAACTAATGTATGATAATACGATGATTTTCTTATTTTTTATTGATGAACATTTTGAACGTAAAAAAATACAAATTCTCGCGAGCTACAGTATTGACCCTCGGTGGTGTTGTGAGTATTTAGACAACAGGCCCACAGTGTTGACACTATAATGTGAAAAAACAGTCATCAGGACAAATAAACACGGTATCTGTTCGATTATTATTATCGAAAAGGATTATTCTTCATTTTTAAACACGCTATTGTACTTTCATTGGACGAAATCAGAATTGAGGAAATTATCAGTAAAAATTTGTGATAGATTCCTAAAAGTAAAGAGATGGGCTCCGGAAAATCAATGATATTACTCCAAAAATTAGTGATGATGCCATTCAAAATTAATAACAAACTCACTGGATTTCGCAATTGCGAGTCCCAAATAACGTGATAAATTTCTACAAATCAATGGCATGTACTTGAAAATCTATTTTTTTCTGTGTAGAAATAAATTCTATCCCCTCTCCACCGCAGATAAAAAAATCCTGCATTCTCATTGGTTGAAATTCACATCGGGACAATTAATCAACAAATTTTTCTCGCCTCGCCCGACAAAGCACAATTTTTCTCGTTATTTTTCTCATCACAAATTGTTTCCACTTTTCCCACCAGTAAAAGAGCGGTTGTTGTCACCCAAAGCCACGATAATTGTCGGCAAATATTAATTCATTGTTGAAGGGGTTGAAGACGGGGCCGAGACATTTGTGGAACCCATTGGCTGGAAAAAGTACCGAGGGGCTGGTACCCAGGGTTAGAGTGCCTTCCAAGAGCAAATACATAATGCCTGGATGATTTTACGCCGATCAGACAAGTAGATGGGTTATAAGAGGGTGGTAAAGCGACAAGAGCTACAGGGCGTGATTGAAATTTCGTAAACTCTCCTTTGACACAATTACGTGGGTTCGTTCATGGCACCAAGATATTCCAGTACCGGTAAATCCCCCTCCTCCTTTCTCCCCAATCTACTGTCTCCGAAAATTCAACGGAAATACGGCGGATGTGTGTGTCCATGGGGTTCAATGGGTTTTAGGTTTACATACAGAAGACCTCGCTTCCCCAAAATCGCCTTTCTCTCGTTTCACAATTATTGGAGAATTCAATGGGTTAACTGCAGTGGAAATCTATTGTAGCAATCGACTACGAAAAATATCGACGAAAATTATTTTGTTGGTGCGGGAGAGAAGAGAAAATAGATAAACTTTCAACTTGAAAAAAAGTTTAGAATAGAATATAACGTCGCAGCCAGAGGAATTACGTATTTGAATAAAATAAAACTCTTTATTTGAAGTTTTTTTTCATTTATTGCAACAATATTTTTAGTGGGAATTAATGGACGCATATATTTATTGGAATGAAAATGTTTTCATATATCATTTTCTATATATCATTGAAAGGGTTACATTGATATGTGCTGTACTAATAATATTCTATTCAAACATTGGAGGAAAGGAAGTTTTCTACCAAAACATGATTTAGTTGTCTCAGCATGACAGCTTAGACAACCGCCTACTCATTCCGTCACGAATCGTTGCAACTTACAATTAATTGAAAATTCAGGTAATTTTTATGGTGTTTTGAAGATTTTACGTGTAGATCACCGGGGGCGAAACGGAAGAGGAGCCTTACTGTTCTCGAGCCCTGATTCAATCACTGAACACGAAATTTTCCAATTTTCAAGTAACTATTTGAGTGTGCACTTGAACATTTTTTGAATATTGATTTCATTTATCAGATTGATTGTTTTTTTTTCTCATCACCTACGGGTGTCAAATAATTTTTATTGGATGTTATTCTAATCATTGAAATAATATTAAAATGCGTTTCGAGTTGGTAAACCTGTCGAGTGTTTTCTCTCTCTCAGTTCCATGGTCCAACCCATACCTTTCCCATGATGCTCACTGACATTCGAATCACGCGCCTGCGCGTGAGGGCGTAATTGTCCCGAAACTCATAATTTTCCGAATTATTTTTTCAAATAACTTGCTTACGAAATCTGAAAAAACTCGGAAACTTATACGTGTTCTCAAGAAAGATTTGATTTATCACCCACTAGTTTTTCCTCAATAGTTCATTATTTTTATGGATGCCATGGAAATTTCCCGAATTGAGAGTGGGGTAATCTCCAAATTTCATTATTTTTTTCTTGAAACTGAGAATTGAAGAAAATGTGCAAGAATTCTCAATGATGCAGCATGCTCAGAAATTTTTCCCATAAATTTTCCAATTTTTTTTTCATTATTTTGACTTTTCAACCGAAACACCTTAATAGTGTACGTAATGATATTTTTTTCTCAAGGAGCTCGGGTGATAATGGAATGAATTTGAAACAAAGGAATGACTAGACTCTTAGCATGAAGAAGCCATTGGTCGTTTTCGGGAAGCCCCTTGCCCAATACGGACTTATTCATCACTGGTCTCGCCTTATTTCTTCACAAATGATGAGCACGTCCGCTTCATGGCGAATATCTCCCTGATTCCTCCGTCCTCGGGGCTTCCCTATAACCAGACTTCTCACCGGCTGTTTCTTCATTGTTGCATCCACCTCGTCAACAACTGTGTTATGCAAGTATGGGTGAGCTTTCCGTTGAATTTGAGGGAGAAGGGAGAGACGATTGGGTTGGGTAAGACGATATCCCTTTGGGTCGTCCACTCGAGGCCGTCTTCCACCTGTCATCATTCCCAAATATCTGATTCATTCAATTTTGACGTCATCCATATGTCTGAAAAAAGTTGAGGAAAAATTGCAGAAGAATTGAAGTAATCGTTAAGTCAGATTCTGTGCTATTTTTTCCGTTTACTTCAGGAAAGTAACTGATTGTTAGATCATTTGGTTTGAAGCGGTGAAATGTACCCCGAATTCCATAAAATATTACGCTGGCCAACGCAAATAGATACTCAATGTCTTGGAATTTTGCTGTAACGGTAATCGATTCCCTTCTCCGGACACACTGTTGAAAAAAATTGAAATTTCATGGACAGTTGAGCAGTAATTTTCAAGAGAGTAACATTCATTTGAATTCGGGGAAAAAAATTATAAAATTTCAGATTTCACTGAAAATTCAATGAAATTCCAATTTTTTATTCAGCAAGAATTTAATTTTCTATCAAAACATCACATTTAAGTCCAATTAATTGAAAATTGGAGAAAATAGTTACTTCAATTTTCCAGATTTTAATTAATTTGCTACACATTGCTCTCCGTGTACATTTTTATCCGAATATTATTCTCGAAATATTCTCCCAGAAAACATCAAAGAGAAACCAAAAAACCGAGTTGACATGGACAAACAGAAGAAATGAGTCGCTTAAAAGGGAAAAAATGGAGTTGAAAGTACGATGTTTATACAATGTAATGGCTCATTGTGGGTGAATGGACACTTGGCGATTCCCTTTCGTCTCCACGTTTGCCCCGCACTTTATCACGCCCCGAGATTGCCGCATTAAAGATCCACCAAAGGGAATTTCCGAAACCCTTTAACTATTTTTTTACCTCCTTCATCTCTTCTTTCGCTGCACTTGCGTTTGAATTGAAAACATTTTGCGGTTTCTACATGTGAAAGGAAGGGCCATTAATGGGGTGAGTTTCGAGGACTGATGAGTTGTCTCTTCCAGTTTTATCCTTTCACTTTACTCTTTTCAAAATGATAAAGTGGACTGGAGACTTCAAGTACTTGAAAGAATTAAAAATCGAAAAAAATGTTTTTAGATAAAAAAAATCTTTTAAATTTAAAAGGCAGATAACCTATTTTGCCCCAGGAGTTTTCTAATTAACACAAAAATTAATTTCATGAAATGACAAGTTCTTCGTCTATATCTGGAGAACTGTTCACGCGAAAACTTTTTCTTAGTTTTATTTTTCAATTTAGAGTTCAATTTTTTCGCCTTTTTATGGAGTTATTGATAACTTGAAATTCCGTTCAATTTTCAAAGAGAATAAATAGTTTGTAAATCTGAAGTTTTGGAGTTGATTGAAAAGTTTAAACTTGAAGAATTCAAAGTTTTCAATTAATTCCACAGCACCGACGTAAAAACATACTTTTTTTATTTTTCTTCAATTTAGAGTTTTTTTTTTCAATTTTTCTGCCTTTCAATAGAGTTATTGATAGCTTGAATCTCCATTCAATTTTCGAACAAAATAAATAGTTCGGAAATGCCAAGTTCTGGAGTTGATTGAAAAGTTTAAACTTGAAGAATTCAAAGTTTTCAATTAATTCCACAGCAATGAATTTTCTAAAATCACGAGAACCGGTATAACCGAAGGAAGACATAACGAATGAATGGAAAACGTATGAGGAATTATGAAGAGACCGGGGGGTAAAGTTGTTCCAGGGGTTGAGATGAAGGCGGGGAGAAAGGTGGACGAATTAAATTCTTAAAGTTCCCTGTATGCCGGAAAGTCGCATTCCGCGGGTCCCTGAGGCCCTAGTCAACCCAGTCTGGAGGGAGGCCAATATTAATTCCCATAAATTTCCATTCAACGAGTATATGGATACGTTGAATCTCCCTTCTCCATCCACTACCTCAGAGACGACTGTTTGCTTTTTAATTCAAGAGTATGCAAAGAATGGTGAATTATTTTCGGAGTCGAATCAATTGAGCGGAAATTCTTTTCTCTTTTGTTGAAGGGAACGAAATTATTTCACGTGATCACATGATTAAATTCGTTGAATTATTTATAAAAATTACAAAATGTTGGTTGCATTGATGTGAACAAAAAAAAAATCCTTGAAATTCCAGTGAAACTATAGGATGATTAAAAATTCAAACAAGTGCACCGGAAATCTCAGCCAAAAATGTTTAATATTGTAATCTCATCATCTACTTTACTGAAATAACGACGGAATATTGATCGCATCACTTCAACAATTTTGGAAATCATATAAATAATATTTATTCCGTTTTATTGAACGTAAAACGTCAATTCTGTGTCGCGTTTGTGTCGTAACGTTTATTGGCCGTAACGGAAATTGTCCACTCTCTCTCTCCCTCATGTCATAGATAGAAGAAATGCCGTGGGGATGATGCGGAGGGGTTGCAAGGATAGCGCTGACCAAAATAAAATGAATCTGGCTGGGGCCATTCGCTCGTAGACGCCGTGGTGATAATGGTGATGATGCCGAAAAGTTGTAGGAAAAAAGAAATGTTGGAAAAAAAGTGGAAGAGGAAAAGAATAATGTATCGGGCTTATAGATGGTTATCGTTGTAATCGCGGTCCCAGCCGATAAAATAAAACGGGCTTCTAATGCTAGGTTATTTTTTTAATGGGCCTTTCTGTAACCCCAGAAATATGAAAAGAGGTTTGAAATTGGAGTTGGGATATCCATAGTTAGTGATTTAATACACGGATATTATTTTTTCATCATTTTTTGGGAATCGAGACTGGACATTGTAACATCCCAACGCGGGTTATCAATTCATCCCGCAACAATAGAATATGATTTATCGGAAACGAGACTCATATGCAAAATTTGATACCTTCATTTATTTACAATGAAGCTTTCGAGAAATATTCGATAAATTCGAAGGTCTCGTATTACTATTGAAAATTCAATGTAATTCAAAATTTTTTAGCAGCATTGAGACGAGAATTCCGCAGCTCATTTTGATTTTCCATGAAAACATGGATAGTCAATGCCAAATTACCTTGAATTTTCAATTAATTAAACATACAATACATCCAGAAAAATGATTGATTGGAATCAAGTAAAAATCTTCAGTTGAAAGTTTTTACTTATTTCGAGAATATTTTTGGTGCAAATGAATAAACTTGTTTACTTGTTTTAAGAAAAAGAATTTAATTATATCAAACGAACAATTTATTTATTTTAAATAAAATTTTTATTCAATTTGATAAAAACTATTCATTTACTTCTAATAAATAGTCTTCTTATTTCAAGAAAATCACATTTTCATGCATTTTGTCCAAGAATTTCAAAACTGTGTTGTCAAGAATATTCGTGGACTATGTGGAAAAAGGTTGTATGAACCTAATCCAGGAAACGTGAAATCTGGACGATCTGAGCTCTCTAGAATCATTCTAATCCAATTTTTGATTACACTTTTCACTGCAGTATATACGACCTTCTTTCACCATCGTCTCCCTGGTAGTGAAACCATATAACAGAAATCCCCGCCCCCCTAAATGTCGTAAGTGATGCATATACAGCCGTCAATAATTATTGCATGTTTTTCGTTAAATCTTTTTCGAGTTTATTGCCGTCTCAACGCGATAAGAAGTTATGAGTTTAAAATAACTATTTATTTAGTTCAAAGGAACAATTTATTTGATTAAAACACAGCAAAATGAATGCCTGAATTTCACATAGATTTTTGTAGACATTATTCAGACACTAAAAAACGTCTAAACATCTTAATTCATGTTTGAAATTCAGACAAATTTTCATTTTATTCAAACGTTTTTTAATGTCTGAAAAATGTCTATAAAAGGTGTGTGAAATTCAGACATTCGTTTTTGCTGTGAATAAAGAAATTTTCTTAATACAACAACTGTTTATTTGATATAAATAAAGAATTTATTTGGATCAAATAACTAATTTTTCTGGGTGTACATGACATCTATTAATATTTAGGAAATAATCGATCGGAAATTGACAGTTGCCATTGATTTTTCCATAAAATGGTGAATTTTCAAGAAATCCATCGAAATAACCACAATATTATGAATCTAAATAATCCATTTATGGAATCTAAGTGACTCTGAGTGATTCTATCAGTTTCTTCATCCCCTGAACGTTCTCATACCCGAAAAAAAACGTAACAAAAAATTCGGCCATTAACCATCCCCGCGGTACCCCACGGGAGCCGTAATGTGTCAATGTACCCTCAGTTGTAGTGAGCCCAAACGCGATAAACCAAAAAACCCCCCATGGACTTACTCTCGTCAGCAAGTTGGTTTTTCATGCATAGAGAGGAAAAAAAATTGAGGAAATGAAATATTATTGATGCATGCGTGTATGTTTATCGTGGGGATCTGTGGGGGAACTGGGGACCCCTCGTTAGAGGAAAAATATTGGGATAAAGATTGTTTTCTTCTGGAATTCGGGGAAATAAGGAGAGGATCGTTTGTTAATTCAATTCTTTTTCAGTTGATGGTTTTTGCGTCCACTACATCATGTACGTATACAGGGTGGCGTCAGCACCTTGTTTACAAATTTTCGGCAGATATAGAATAGAAAATCGAGAATTCAATGGTATGAAAATCACTAAATCCCAATAATAGACTTTCATATGGTGAACATTAGAATTTTTCAATACTTCAGCCAATTACATTTCGATTGACTACTGCCATGATTGGAAACGATGACGCAGTTGTAAATAGGACTCGATATGATTGTTAATATCGCTCTTCATGTTGATCGGTTCATTGTTGCAATGAACATTGCTCAAACTATCGCACATAATGGTGTTCCAACTATCGCGCATAATGTCGCTAAAATCATGGCAGTAAATATCGCGATAATTGTTGTACCATCACCATTTTCCATCATGGCGGCATGGCGGGAGGCTACCATGATGTTATTGGGTAAATCATTGAAAAATTCTCACGCTCACTATTCAAAAATTTATTATCGTAATTTCGTAATTCTTATGCCACTGAATTACTGATTTTCCAATCTATAGTCCCTCACAATTTGTAAACACGATGCTGATGTCACCCTGTCTCTAGGGTCCCGTCGCCATTTTACAGTGTGAGAATCCTACATGGGCCACAACGGGTTCGAGTATTACGTGATTTACCCAGAGACATGGCGAAGGGGAAGCAAATAAATGACTTGGGACTTATTCTTGACTTGGAATTTTTTCATTCAACCCTCACGAAAAAAAATTCAATCACGTATATTTTATACTCAATTGGGAGATAGGTATTTCAATTCGAAAATGATTCTTTTGTATTTGGCCGGGTTGTCGCAAGCCCTCTTAAGTGTAATGTAAGGGTCTGGCACCAAGCGTCAGAATATAAGGGTCAAAAAGTGGAGGTTAAAAGATGAGGGTCAGAATATTAGGGTTAAAACATTCGGGTCAGGATATAAAAGTAAAAAAAGTGGGTGTCAGGCAATGAGGGTGTAAATATAAGTTATATTTTATGCTTGATCCCCGCTTTTAGACCTTATATGGCCCTCACTACCTGACACCCACTTGTTTAGTTTTATATTCTGACCCTAATTTTTTTATACTAATATTCTGAGCCTCCTTCCTTCACCTTTACATTCAGGCCCTCAGTTTTTGACTCTAATACTCCGACCCTCATTTTTTACCTCCACTTGTTGACCCTTATATTCTCACACTTAGTGTCTGACCCTTATATTACACTTGAGAGCGCTTGCTACAACCCGGACTGATACGAAATCAGTAGCGAAGTGGTAAAACGGTTTATCTCGATTTACCTCCCAGTTGAGTTTTTCAAGAATATTTCCGAATCTAAGAGAAATGGCGAAATTTTCATAACTACATTTGTTGTAGCCCTCAATCAGCTCTACAAAAAAGGTTATGATAAAAATTTCGCTATCTCTCTTAGATTCCGGGATATTCATTGAAAACTGGCCAATAGTCAAAATTGCCTTGCACCGTTTTACCACTTCGTTACTGAAATAATCATCCTCGAATTGAAACACCCAATCCTCATTCGAGTATAAAATGTACTTGAATCAAGTTTAGTTTATACTCAATTCAAGTATATTTTTTCCGTGCTTTCTAACAGTGAATGTGTGGTCTCGATTCATCAAAAATATTGAACTCTCAGCATTAAACTTATACTCTCTTGAATTACTTGACGTAAAGGAATATGAAAATATTTACTGGCTCCTTGCACCAGGTCATTCGAGATGCCAGGATCTCCTGTTACCCAGGGAGTTGTGTGTGTCCGGTTATCCGCTGAGAGAAACTCTCTCCCGAGGCACCCCGAAATGTAATAGCCAGTAATCGGGATTCGGTTTCTGCGTGAAGACGAAAGATCAGACTAACAAAAATATCCTTTTAACGATATTCCCCCCCACCTCCCTCCGATTTTCGATCGTTCTTTTTCAATGATATTTCTCCTTTCGATGATAATCAAGGGAATGGGAGAAGAAACGTGGGGATGGTTATCTTTACGCTTCTCGTGCTTTGCTTTATCAGCTCGATGCCGTGAAGGCAGTTTTCCCGGTATTGGGAGAAATGTTGGGGGGTTGTGGGTAGGACGCGTGTTTTATTGGCCGAAAACCGACAGATATCGGGATTATGTTCTCGGAGAGGGGTTCGCACTGTGAGTAGCTCGTTCAGGGAGTGGGGAGAGGTGAAAAGGTGGTGTGACATTTCTTTGCAGATCGAAGAGTGGCTGAGACGATTTTTCTGGGAGACCATTTTTTCACGATTTGAGAACAATGCACACGGAGAGAAATATTCAATAAAAATGACGTATCTTTTCCGTAGTTCCGGAGCGAAATGTGGTTGTAGGAACTTTTACGGAACTGTCACGCAATTTTTCCAGAGCGTTCCGTAATTTTTATCTGAATCTCCTGTAAAGAATTACCATACCGTCCCTTAAATTTTCTGAGTCGAGTCCGTAATCGGTGAGCGAATTGTGAGTTCCGTAATTTTTACTGAACACTTCTCTCGATGTACTCAGTTTAGTTGAATATTTTCATTCATCTTGAAAAAAAAATGGTCAAAAAGCGAAAATACGGAACGTCTGAGTGCTTCAGGGTGTGAAAAACTCGGATATCAATTTCGTCCGACAACTTTTCGCTCTTTGGAGTGTCCCTGCATGGGGGATGAGGTCATCCCCTCAGTCCCCATGCGGTGGCCCATATGGAAATGGAGATCGCTCGTTGGAATCCAGTTTGAACCGAGTGGAAACATCCACGAGAGGGTCAGCCACCCCCTTCGCCCTCATCTCCTTTACACGTCTTGTGGTCTCACCATCCGCACACTTCCGTCACAAAATTGTTATACAAACCCCACCCTCTCCCCCTATTCCATCAATAACTCGTCTAAAACCCTGAAAAGCTTTCTGAGTGTGCTTATCCGTTCTGATGTATTGTCGCTTCGGCTATTGTTTTTCTGTGTTTTATATTTTCGATGGGGAATTTCCCGGACTATCCGATGGGATTATTTTCATGCACAAAGGTTATGGACTTGTTTCATACAAAGGAATGCTTTATTTCGCGCAGAAAATGGTTTATTTGGGTTAAACAAACTTTATTTGATTCAATTGATGTTTATTTAATTTGTATATGACATTTTTCTGTGTTTTAAATTAAATAAGGTAAATGGACAAATTTTTGAATATAAAGAAATGTTTCTTGATCTAAATAGAGAGTTTAGATGTTTTTCCAGAAGTTACGAATGAAATCGTTCTTTCAGATAGCAACATGTACTAATTCTTCATTTGGATGAACTAATTCGTTTATTTGATTGTTGGCATGAGTGCATTATTTATTCCTTAAGGATATCCAATTATTTTTTACAATTTGGTACAGACCATACTATAGATTCAATCATTTTTAATCATTAAATTTGTCAATTAAATTGCGTCAGAAAATTTGAAAAAAAAACATGAATATTCAACGTTATTAAAATTACATTTTGCACAGAATTACTACTTTTTGAACATTCGTTGTTTATAATTAAATAATTGAAATTGTTTAAACGTTCGGACCGCTTATTTTTGTAGGCATGAACTCGATTTCTGGTAAAATTCTGAATGTAAATAAATTTGTTACGACTCCGAACAAATTATTTTTACGTTGAACATTGATTGTTTATAAATTATTTATAAAAAATGCTCGTAATTTTCAGAGATTGCACTTTTTCAATTACTTCATCAATCTTGCAATCTCTCGGCTCAATATCGAGATTCAAATTTAGACCTGCAAAGTTTAAATAATAAAATCATTGTAAATTGTCCGGAAACTGAGTGTCAAATGGGGTGCTAATCAAAGCTCTGATATTCGATCATAAAAGTAGAAGAGCATTTCACTGGAGAAACAATAGCCAAGTACTTGGATATCCGTAAATTGGAATTTTTTTATTAAAATAGAGAGTTTATCGATTTTCCCCAAAATTTTAGTTGAAATAAATAGAAAATTTCCAAATAAAAATTTTATTTGATTGAAAGGAGTTAATTCTCTGGATGTACTTCCATGACTTCTGTGACCTCAGGAATACCGCAACTGATTTAATGACTGTTTTTAATTTCCAACGATTTCATCAATTCAAAATGAATGATTTCAGAGAAATTGGAGTTATCGAAACGACCAAACTCAACTTATTAAGCATGGGAAACGGTCCATTTTGCCCCACTCTGTAATGATTCACTGGAAAGATCGTATTCTGACCATTCTATTGGAAACCAAAATTACATGAATGATTCCACCCAAATTCAAACTCCCGAATTAGTCGCACGATAGTCTCAAAGACTGAATCAATTAAATAATTTCACGTCATTACGAATTGATTCCACTACAGAGTGGCGCCATGATTTCAGGAGTGAGTCGCCCCTCGGCGTGCGCTCTATTAGCAGTCCGAAAAAAAACCCCGAAATGGCCATCAATCTCACATCTCTCAGTTCATAAAAGAATTTTTGTCCAATTCGTCCAGTATATAAACTATATTACGGTATGAATTAGCATTCACACAGGATGCACGCTCTAACTACTATCGACGTTGGGCCTCCAACTATAATCATCCGAGTGGTACGGGTTAAGTGTAATATTATTCAGCAGACAGCTTTGTATGGATATCGAGGTAGGGTTTTAAGGGTATATATAACATAGCTGTGCACAGATGCTGTCCGTCGGAGAGACGCACCGAGTCGCACAAAGTGTTTAGACACAACCCACCATTGGGTGCCTAAGTGGGACCCCCTCTTTTCTCCTCTCTCAAATACCAACACCCGTTCCTCCCCCTCTGACCGTTTTGCGAAACACTGATAGTGGCTGTTCTTACCACGGTTTATGGTCATGACGAAAATTTTAAGTTGTTATGAATTTATCATGGCTATTCTCTATTATCTCACACCTTCAGGTGTTGGTAAATCGTGGGTTTTGATGTGGCATGATGAGAAAAATTGATATTTCAATTCGCAAATTGGGGTGATAGGAATAAAAAAGTGGGAGAAATTGGTGAAAATTAATTGTTGATTGATATAGTTTTTAATTTTTACTCTCGTGGCAAGGGGAATTTGAATTTCAATGGTTTTTCACTGAAACTACACGGACAGCAAAGTTGGATAAGAATTACCTCGACAATCAGTACAAATTACGGAACAAGTCACGTAATCCGGAAGGGGGAATTGTTTTCCGGAAATTTTTATAGGAATGGAAGAGAAGAAATCTGAAACGTTCAGTAAATTTTCAGTAATTACGGGGAATTTCAGATAATTTTCACCTTTTTTTCTGGTAATTTTTATTGAATTTGTCTCTCCGTGCGTGACAATCGATTTTTATTATACGCATGGTAATCGTGGAGCGAAATGTAATTTCCCGGGCCAACGGAGTAAAATTCACTATTAATCTCACACTTTTCTTCTTATTTAAGCTGAAAAAGTCCCAAAAATCGAGATTACTCCACAATTACCTGACTTGTTTGGTAATTTTTCTCATACATTTTTCGCCGTGTAACTAACCAGTTTCTGGAGCAAAGTACCATGCCCTCTATAACCACGAGTCTTTGGATTTCAATACCGTGGTTCTGGAAATCAGAAACTTTTTTGCATTCTCATTTTAATAATAAGAACAGCTCAGGGAAAAATAGTTTTGATTTTCCGAGACTCGTTACTGATTTTTAGAAATCTATCACCAATTATGAGTCATACTGAACATTGAATAGAATGACCCTGACGATCAGATTTTTATCCTTCAAATTCAGTAGCGAAGCCATAAAATGGTTCAAATGAATTTTGACTATTGGCCAGTTTTTTATGAATATCTCGAAATCTGAGGGAGATAGCAAAATTTTTGTCAAAACCTTTTTAGTAGTCCTCAATTCGCTCTACAAAAAAGATTATGATGAAAATGTTTCTATCTAGCTTAGATCTAGAGATATTCATTGATAACTGACCAATAGTCAAAATCGACTCGAACCGTACTGAATTTGGCAATAGCTCCCTGAAAATTATGGACATTACTCTGAAAATTAGTAACATCACTGAAAATTGACGGCAAAAGCCCTGAATTTCACAATCGCGAATCCCTAATATTTGTGGATAAATTCTAATTCAATGAAAATCAAAACTTTTTTTCTCTGTGAGATTCATCTTGAGGATTCCGTGTCTTGAAAACTTAGTGATATTAAAAGTTGCTAATGACGAAAAAGTCCACCCGTTTCGCCCCATCAAATCGTCGAAACTGGAACCGAGATAATTTTTTCCTTCATTTTCTCATTCCCCGCGAGATGATTAAAGTCAAAGTCATAACGAAAACGTGTAGCACACGCGGCGTCCATTTAATATGCAAATGCCCGTTCGTACGTCTCATCCTTGAAGGATCGAGAGGCCCTCACACCACCCAAAACAATCACAGTCCATCCCGAAAGCCCAGCGTACTATCCAACTCGCACACAAGTGAGACAGTGAGTGTTAGCGAAATCCAATCAGGACGAGGAGGACCGCTTGGAAACTAATATTACACCCATAGAAGGAAACAGCGTCTTATCCCTCTACGTGAACGTGTTTAATACACCGAAGGAGAGAAGTCCCTCTTCAATTTGCCCCACCTTTGGCCGCTTCTCCTATCCTGTATTTCGCAAAACAGCAATATGATTTACATTTTGAGGTTATATTGACCATTTCCGGCACCTGCACACGGCAGTCTTGGTTGTCGGAATTGACCGGATTCTTTCGGAAAAATTAATAAGGCAGTTTCAAGAGTATGGACGATGGCATGAGAACTTCACTCAGAATATAAATCTAAACTAATCTACTTCGAGTACTCAATTTTTTTTTATCCAGACTGTTGAAAATTTCTGGCTGAAATTTACGTTACACTTTTTGGAGATTTGTATCCAGTGATAGATCTACTGAAATTCCAAGGAATTTCGCCATTGAAAATTCAGACTTTGGTGGAAAAATCCACGGAAACTGGACATTTTAATTCAACTAAGCGGGGTGTCCCCAGATTTTTACGTTCTATAACAACAAATATTCTTTGAAGTGGTACGTGAACAGTTCCATTCACCCGGCCAATAATTATAGAAAAATCCTAATCAAGCTGAATTTGCAGCTTTATAAGACGCTGTTTAGCCTTAATCAAATAATTCAGGGGTCATTTTTACGGTAATTTGATAGATTTTTATCTGAGCATAAGATATCTCCCCAGATTTAAATAGAACCTGAACAAATCTCGTCATTATGAGGAAAAATATGGAAATTTTCAAAACATGACATGCTAAAATCGCTACATTATCGCTTATGACAATTGATCTAGTGAATGGAGTAGATAATATAGAGTATCACACATGATATATCCTTACTGGTCAAATCTAAAGCCTCACTCAATGGGAAAAACTGTAATTTCTGAGGTGTGACATAACGTAAAAAATGAAACACTCTATAATAGCCGGATGAAAATTGAATTAATAGTATATTTCTAACCTAGGGAGGGAAGATAAAGGATCCTCAGCCGCCAGAGCAATTACCAGCCGAGCCGAAGGCGAGGTTGGTAAGCACGCGGCTGAGGGTCCTTTATTTTACTTCCCGTGGTTAGAACGCGATTTTCCGTCTCGGCGTAGGCGCAAAGTCAGAGTTCCCTCCCGCGAAGCGGGAGGGAAATGTAACTTTGCGCCCGCCGGGACGGAAATCAGATTTATCATACACCATTTTGAAGAGCATTTATTATTACTTCAAAATGATATACATATGTCCCTGTCTAGTCTAGTTATTATCGAAAAATCCAACCAAAGTCAATTTTTCAAGGGAAACTTGAAAATGCAATTTTCACCTAAAACTCTCGTAAGTCAATGAAAACCGTCAAAATTGGACAAATCAGGTGTCATTGTGAAGCTTATTCAATAAACTTTTGAATGGGTACATCAAGTGTATCATTTATGGAAAAGGAAGAAGAACTTGAACATAAAAACCAAAGGAAAAACTTTGGTTATGAACACGAATCTTACTATAGGTGATTATTCTCTGAAAGTTGATATTTATGATTGAGAGCCTTAGCCTGAGCTGAGAAAAAAATTTAAAGAATTACACTCTCCGTGTAATGAATGACTCATTGAGAACTTTCATCCCACCGATAATGCATCGCCCCTCTGATCACCCAAACGATCACGACAGTTAATCGTCAAGCCGTCAGTATAGACAAGAGAAAAAAATCGCGGTGAAGATTATGAAATCGCAGATCGCTGATAGTTGGACCAAAACTGAGAAGGATGCAATACCGGGCGACGAAAAAGGTAGAAGAAAGAGGAGGCGAAGAAAACTGGAAGGGAGGTGAGGGTGGTCCATTAGATAATGCAGTCAACGGGCGAGAGGTCTCCCATCGGGCACGTCAAAATACATCAGCTACCGCTGTGCACTCGGTCAGAAAGCCTTCGACCGTGCGCTCTCACAGAGTCAATCCAACACACACACATACACTTATGTGACGACGTGTTTGTTGGGTTGAAACGACTCCCCACGTCGATCAAGCCACCGTCGTCGCTGTTGTGTCCTCGCTCTCCTTTTACTCCTCTTTGCTGTTACCTACAACCCGGTAACCGTATGTCTCTGTCAACGGCATATCGAGATTGTCATCTCGACTATCAGCTCGGATCAATGATTGTTAGTTGATAATGTTTTTCAATCAATGATGCTCGCTCTGCTGTTCCGAGGCAGCCGATGATGAATCGAAAGTTAGGTGAGGGCAGCATGTCATCAGGTGGTGGCGTGACAAATTCATACTGGGAGAAATCGGAGAAAAATTGCCAAACAAGTCATGTAACCGTGGAGCAAACTGGATTTTCAGTACTTTTTCACGTTAAGGGGTAACAGAAGGCCACCGTTTCCTCGATAATTTCAAACAAATTTCCTGCTCAAAGTTATTCATATTTTTCGAAGCGAAAGCACATTGATCTTCATCATCACCTCCTGGAGATTAATGTGCTTCGATTCGTCAAAATATCGATAACTTTCAGCAGGAAATTTGTTTAATAATTTGGACTATTAGCAGCATTGTTACCCCTTAAATAGGAGAAAAGTGCGAGACTAAAAGTAAATTATATTCCGTTGAGGATGATTTGTACCAAAACTGTGAAATTTACCCGCGATCTCATCAAGAATTATCCCAGTGAAGGTGAATAATTGGTAAAGAATCATTTTTACCGAACCTGTTTGGTAAAAATTCACTTCCGTCCATCCCCATGACCTTCAGATGGGAATAAAACAATATCCTACCGGGGTGGGAAATTTTACTAATCAGGAGGATAATTTTTGCACCCATACACTGTAAAAAATTTTATCACAAATTCCCGGTAAACTTTTTGGAAATTTTTATCGAATTTAATCACAACTAAAATTTCAAGGAATTTCGTCATTGAAAATTTAGAATTTCAATGGAAAAATCAACGAGAACTTTAAATTTTAGTTCCATTTTTTCTTGAGAATGAATAGAAAACCAGAAAAATCCGGTAAATTTATTCTCGAATTTTCAGGATAGTGACAATGAATGCGATTTAGAGGGAAAAATCATGAAATTTCAGATTTCACTGAAAATTCAATGTCATTTGGCACTGACTATTCATATTAGATTGACCATTCAAATAAATTACGGAATTCTCGTCTTTAAGCTGCTTAAAATGCTAAAATTTTATTGAACTTTCAGTGAAACCTGAAATTTCACGTTTTTTTCCCCTAAATCGCATTCAGTGCGACTGTCCTAAAAAATGGTCAACTATCCATGAAATTTAATTTGTTCTCTACCAGTGTAGGCCGAAAAAACTATTTTGGCGAATATGAGTTCACCCTCGCCTTCGGCTCGCGCTGCAATCATACGAGCTGAAGTTTTTTTAGGCCGTGTGACGAACGATATTTTTTGTCATAGCGGCTGTAGGCAATGATTCACGGACGCTATACGCGTCCATTAAAGAAGGGAATTCACATAGCGCTCCACATCTTTGTGACTTCATAGGAAATGATTGGATGGGATTTGTCTGATGTAGGAGGGGAACCGGGATTATTCTCAATATAAACGACCAGAAAATTTCTACTGAAAAAAATGGATAGTCCAGACCGCGGTTTGACCCCGGGACGCTCCGCGTTCGTGAAGCGCCGCTTTACGGCCAGAATGACAAAAAACATTTTTTTTTCTCCCACCGCAATGCGATAACTCTTGATCACGAGAATCCGTTGCCAAATTTCGTCCTTTTCCTCAATATATTCGCGATTATTCCTGTCCATTCCTCTCGCCTTCTGTCCTCTTTCCTCGCGTGCTGGCTATCCTTCAGTATGCAATGTATGCAGTCGGTTGTTACCCGAAGGAGTGGTTTTGCCGGACGGCCAATGGCGAGTGGCTCGGGCTAATTCTAGGGTGCCGCTGGCCGCGCCATCTTTGCATCATAATGCTACTTCTCCCTCTCACTCAGTCCTCCTTCACCTTCCACAATTTTGTACCCCTCGGTGTACATATAAACCTCTCTCGCTCCACCTCCTTCCAACATTTGTGCTGTCTTACTCGGCGAAGAGGGAGGCCACTGTTTTCACTGTTGCATGCGAGTGAGGGAAGTGGTGAAAGTAAGAAAGAGAAAATAGATGGACATAGAATAAGGAGCAGGAGGGCAGACAGATTGCTCGTATTTACGTGAAAAAGAATGAGAGGGAGAGGAGATGGAGAACTTCAGCCATAGTGGTGAATACCATGGGCAAGAGAGGAGTGAAAAAAAAAGAACGAGGTGATATGGGTGGCGGGAGGGGGTTGTCTGCGCCTTGTCTACCGGGAATCAATCACGTGGTAGTGACGCTCAACCTCTGCATTTTTTTATTGCATAGTAGTCATTAATTGGGTCAAAAGTCATTGGAATCTAGTCAATTGATCGACTTCAACACATCGATATGGGATTTATTGAGAGTTGAGAGGTGCGCTGAGAGAAGAAATTGTTTATGACAAAGATCATTTCTTTGGTACAAGAAATGATTCTCTTGTACCATTCTCAATACAAGACATTCTTTTGTATAATATTGTAAATATCCAATTTGCAAATGGTCAGCACAAAATTTCATTTTTTTGTAATTTTTAACTGACGATTTTTTTCGTTCAAATAAGACTTGTTTAAAAAATTTTTTTTGTTGTCCCAGTGAATTCTCCATTAATTGAAAATTCAGCGTAATTTTGTAAATTATAAATTCAAGTAAGTTGGAGAATCCTGTCCCCCTGACGCTTAAAAACTAGGAATTCCATTAATTTTTCAATGAAATCTGAAACTTCATGATCTTCAATGTCAATGTCAATAAACTTAATGTTACTCTTCTGAAAATTGCCATCAAACTGTCCAGGGAATTTCGTTTTTTCCCAGACTGTGCGGGCCACTGTTGTCATTATTGTTGCCCCAACAACAGAGTTGAAAGTAAATATTGTTCGGCAATTTTTACCCATATTTTCAACACAATTTTTGTTACACATATTTCTTCATGTGCAAAATAGAAAATGACTCATGATGAATGATCGGATGATGTTAGACGTGAAATGTTGCGAGGAATCAGTTCACATGCTCATTCCCCCCCTTCATCACCCCAACGTGACTGCATTTACCAGCATCGTAGACAACCCCGAGTACGCCCACGGCGACGTGGCACCTACGCGAAGAGAGGAGAGAGAGAGAGAGGAGCTCGGCTTATACACTTCGCTACTGGCGCGTCTTTCACTCCTGTCAGACCGAGCAATCTCAAATGCCAGCTACTGTCGTGCTTCCTGTGTCCGTGTATACACCTCAGCCCACCTTTTTCCTTCGTTCTTAGAGAATTCAGACTATTTTTACGTTTAGTCCACACGCAATACCCCCTTCCCGTGTGCACTTCTAGTGCGGTAAGGTTTTGAGGTGTTTTCTTATGTTTTCGGGTATGAGAAATCCGAATCCGGTGGTATTTTTTATGTAAGTGCGTGCAATTAATAGTTATAAACAAATTAAGTGGTTTTTTTGATGATTTTTTTTTTATGGGAAACATTGGCAAATAGAAGAAAATGTTCATGACAAAAGTTGTTCCTTTTTGTGTAATAAATAATTATCATTTTTTTAAATCAAAATCCATCAATCCGATGCTGAAATATGGTCCACCAGGTGGGCGCGGGAGGATGCGCGACGCGCGAAGATGGGTGGGACGCTCGACGTCCTCTGAATGCTCATCAATCCGTCATTTTTCTCAGATAAAACGACCTCTACTCATGTATTGGTACATAGAAAGGAAAACAAAAACACACAAAACACTAATACTCCAAGTATGAGAGATATTTATTTGGATTATTTCTGCGAATTTTCAATTCCAAGAAAATTCGGAGGGGACAGCTGCAAAAATATTCTTGTTTCTTCTTGTTTTAGTCAACTGACGTTTAGAAAATACTCCGATAAATCAGTCTTCCTCCGACCCTCGTAAGAGAATGTTCGTCACATTTAAATACGTGATTTTTTTCAANAGATAAAACGACCTCTACTCATGTATTGGTACATAGAAAGGAAAACAAAACACACAAAACACCAATACTCCAAGTATGAGAGATATTTATTTGGATTATTTCAGCGAATTTTCAATTCCAAGAAAATTCGAAGGGGACAGCTGCAACAATATTCTTGTTTCTTCTTGTTTTAGTCAACTGACGTTTAGAAAATACTCCGATAAATCAGTCTTCCTCCGATCCTCGTAAGAGAATGTTCGTCACATTTAAATACGTGATTTTTTTCAGAGTCTCTTCGGGCCGGAGTATTGAATTAACTAATTAACTATTGAGTTCTATCAGTCGGTGACAGGAAATTTATAATCATAAGTTATTGACGAGAAATAAATTCTGGATGACATTCATTCTTTGTGCAGTATTCACTTTAAATTCA
>NW_021680464.1:1279716-1299504 GCF_001412515.2 Diachasma alloeum | reverse complement strand
AAAAAATTGATCATTATTTATTACACAAAAAGGAACAACTTTTGTCATGAACATTTTCTTCTATTTGCCTGTTTCCCATAAAAAAAAAATCATCAAAAAAACCACTTAATTTGTTTATAACTATTAATTGCACGCACTTACATAAAAAATACCACCGGATTCGGATTTCTTATACCCGAAAACATAAGAAAACATCTCAAAACCTTACCGCACTAGAAGTGCACACGGGAAGGGGGTATTGCGTGTGGACTAGTTATTTTTTCCGGGGAAGGAATCCCTCCTGTGAGACTATATTTCAACCGGAGGAGGTAGTATTCCCAAATTGGAAATAAAATTCTAGAAAAGTGGGGAATGGCTGAAATAGGAAATAAGAAATTGGAGGGTGTGTTAAAAATAAGAATTTGATCCGGATGTGACATAACACGAATTATATTTCGCCCCAAGATTTTTCAAGAAACAAACGAAAAAAAATTGTTGAGAATTTATTTTATTTTATTTATTTTTTTTTCCTTAATTCCTGAATTTTCAGGAATTTTTATAAAATTGACAATAGAGAATGAAATAATTTTACAATAAAATAAAACCAGTTTTCGTGAAATTTTTACTAGATTCCTTGAATTGTTTCTTAGAATTTAATTTGAAAAAGAATTTGATTAGAAAAATTCGAAGTAATTCTCAATAGATTTTTTTCTGTAATGAATTTTTTGCATTCCCTCACTATTTTTGTCATGGAAGGTTTTTTCATTTTTCTCTCGTATTTGAATGTTTTATGAGGAATTATTTCGTCCCAGGACTTTCCAAGAAATAGACGAAAAAAAATATGTTAATAATTCCTGAATTCCTAAATTTTCAGGAATATTTATAAATATCAATAAAGAAAAAATTGTCTACATCAAATGACACAATTTTCCAAGAAAATAAAACCAATTTCCGTGAAATTTTTACTTCATTTCTTGAATTTTCTTCCTAGATTTTAATTCGAAAAATTACCAAAAGTCAAGACTCTATACGATTAGAGAAATTCGAGGGCAATTCTCAATAGATGTTTCTCTAAAAGCAAATTTTCCTACAATTTCCTCTTTTTTTCTCATAAAATTTCTTTTTTCCCGCGTTTGAATTCACAAATTTGATATTTGAGACGTTTGAAAAGTAGGACCGTACGCAGAGAAAAAAAATAATCAATAATTATTAATTATTTTTACTTGACACTCCATCAAAATTCCTGCAGAGAACACTGATGTCTCCGGAGCATTAATTACGCATGACATTTACGTCGCACAACGCAATTTTCACGCGATTTTCATTGTCCTTTTTCCGCATCTTTCACAATTTAGTGCGTGAGACTTCATGTTTCCGCTCTTCGATATATAATTGAATGCTTTTAATGATTTATCGATACTATTGTCCTGCGATTCTAAACGTCCATTCACCATCTCACTTTTGTGTATTTTTGTAACCCTAATTATTCCCACACTGTTAAAAATTTTCGTCTGGATGTTCCGTGTCAAACCCCGGAAATTTTTATCATGTTTAATTTTCACTGAAACTTCAGGAAATCTTGTGATTGAAAAATCAAATATTCTATAGATTTTCAGTTTGAATTATCAGAAAATCAATAGAATACTTGATTTTTCAGTTCAATTATTCCGTAAAAATTCGGAAAATTCAAGAAAAAATTGAAAATTCATATAATTTTGGTTCTGAATATTCATGTTTCATTGCAAATTCTATCAAGCTGTGAAATTTCCGTCTGACTTCTACTAAAAACTCATGATTTTCCTTGAATTCTAAGTAAAACCATGAATTTTTATAACCATTTTCTCCCTAAATCGAATTCAGTGTCACTTTCATGAGAATTACTACCAGATTTGCCATGAAATTTCAAAAAATGTCTAACAGTGCTCTCGCGTATCAGAACACGGAGAGAAATTTTTGATAAAATAATATCCTACCGTTCTATAAAAATGTATCATGAATCGTTTCCTCATTTCTATCCCGAAATCTAGTAAAAATTAATATATGATGGTCAAATTTTATTCTACGTTAGAGAAATTTTACCCTTCCAGTCCAATAATTGTTGAGTAAATAACAACGAAAATTCTAGAACGGTTGGTAAATTTTACCCTACCGATACAGTAATTTTTACTCTACCGGCACGGTAATTTTTATTTTTATCAGGATAAAATTTCTCTAACGTAGAATAAAATTTGATCATCATATGTTAATTTTTACTAAATTTCGGGATAGAAATGAGGAAAAGATGACTCATGATACACCTTTATAGAACAGTAGGATCATTTTTATCAAAGATTTCTCTCCGTGTATTGGTGGTATTCGCGGGATTGAAAATAATTAAGACTCAGGTTATACACGTGTTGGTTTATGGTTGAGGCCTCAAAGGGGCCGCCTTGGGGTTTTGATCAGATCGATACGTATGAGGGATGCATATGATCGACCACGAATGCAACTGGATCTTGCGGGCGCCGTCCAATTGTCTTTGTGTTTGAGTGGAACATGAGCGGATGGAGCACCTTTGTATATATGCATTAACGAGGTATTCGCAGTATCTCGTGACCAGGGATGAGATTGAGGTGAAGACTGAGGCGAAACGATGCACAATGCACTCACGGTTATGGCTATTGTGGGAGGGGGATCGAAATTCATTGCTCTTCTGGACTGCTCTCGATTGATGGTTCTCACTCGAGACGATAAATCCCCTTTGAACGTGTATTTGGAGGGTTGTTTTCTGACGGAACGTCGCCTTTTTGTTTCAGTTTTGTACCAAAAGCGATTGAAGAAGGAGCGACGGGCGCGGAGACGTCTTCAGGAGCAACTTGACTTGGAGACCAAGAGGCGCACGCAACTGGAGGAGGCACTGAAAGCGACGGGCGCTTCGTCTGAACAAGTTAGAGCGATAGCTGGTGAGTGTATTAATCCGATAAAACCAGCAAAACAAAGAAATGAGTGAAAATACCTCTATTTACACTGAGAGAAAAGACTTCACTGAAAATTAAATGAAATTACCAATTTTTGAACAGCATTCGGATGACAATTCCTACACCTGTTTAAATTTTCTAGTACACGGAGAGAAATATTCAATAAAAACTACGTATCTTTTCCGTAATTCCCGAGCGAAATGTGGCTGTAGGAAATTTTACGGAACTGCCACGAAATTTTTCCAGAGCGTTCCGTAATTTTTATCTAAATCTCCTGTGAAAAATTACGATACCGTCACTTCAATTTTATGAGTCGATTCCGTAATCGGTGAGCGAATTGTGAGTTCCGTAATTTTTACCGAACATTTCTCTCAGTGTAATACACTTTTTTATTTGTGCCATAATAATACAGTCCTCGGCCAAAAAATTGTAGTTCCCTATTGAAATTATCATTTGTTCAGTGGAAATTGAAACTGTATTCATTGATTGATTTATACAATTGGAAGAAAAATGAATGAACGCCATTTCCCGTCAAGGGCATCCAGATATAGTTTGATTCGAAATTAATATCACGACTCCCCTGAGCTCAACAGCTGCCAATCAGCCTCGGCTCAACCATACGTTTGAATGAGAGAAAACTCTTGATTTGAAATTTTTATATTCATTTCAACAATATTTTCGTTGGCATTTAAACAGGTTCTAGATTTATTGCAATGAAAATGTTGTAATCACATGAAGTAATACTAAATTCTGCATGAATAAATTCGTTCTCTTCTCCGTCTGAAGAAATGTCTTCATTCGTAACTAATAGTCTTCATTTGCACTGAGAAAATTATTTATTTGATGTCAATACAAACAAATAAAAATCAAATTGAAGTTTGAGTAAAAGATTTATCACCAGCTATTTAAATAAACCCATTAATTTAATTTAAATTAAGCTTATTCAATTGAAATGAAACATTTGCCTGGGTGTGAAAGCGTTTGAATTCGTTTTATATTTTAATACTAAGGAGAGTACACTCATGAAGTCCTATGAGAAGAATAAACAAAAATTTATAAATAGTTAACGAATGCAATGCGAGTCTGAGGATCAAGACCAATTTTCCCTAAATGTATCTCAATTTGAAGGCAAATAAATGGACGCCATTTCCCGTCAAGGGCATCAAGATATCGTTTGATTTGAAATTAATATCACGACTCCCCTGAGCTTGACAGCAGCTAATCAGCCTTGGCTCACTCATGTACCGCGCAGAAGGCACGTTATATCGGAATAAGAGATTTCACTTAAAGGGTTTCGTGTTTGAGTTTTGGTAGTGACAGGGAGCGCAAGAAACGCAAGGAACAGAAGACGGAGTCGGGGGAGAGGTAGTGAGTGTATCTTCGAATTTTCAAGGTATAAGAAAAGGGGTGAGTGGAGATTACACCCCCGTCGGCACGGGTTTGGATAAGTAAGGAATCATATTCTGCTGGGTGTCAGGCTGTTTGCTCTGGCTCGAATTAATTAATTTATTCCCAAGATTGAGTAGCCTCGGGGAATCTTTCAACTGTAGACGAGTGTTATCCAAACAGTTGGAAGTACTGGATTTCAAGATTCTTGGAAGGTTTTGAAGTCTGAATTTTAATTCGCTATTGGGAAGTAGTTTAATATGATGGGACTTTCAATTTTGTATTTTTAGTAATTTTATTATCTTTTGACATGAAATAAATGATTTCTTGAGGCAAGAAATTCTGACTTTATCGCCAAGTGTTCGTGTTCAAGTCATGAACATTTCACAGGATTCTTCGTATTCTATAGAAAATATAATAGAAATGGCATTACAAATTTCCATTTTTGATAATACAACTAATGTATGTACGATGATTTTCTTATTTTTCATTGATGAACATTTTGAACGTAAAAAAGAAATTCTCGCGAGGTACAGTATTAGCCTTCAGGGGCGGTGTGAGTAGTTAGACAACAGTCACGCAGTGCTGATGGAACAGTGTGAAAAAACAGTCATCAGGACAAATAAACACGGCATCTGTTCGATTGTTATTATCGAAACGGACCATTCTTCATTTTTAAACATGCAGAAGGGTGAATTTATTTGAATAACAATTAAATATGAGCGTCTATCTATTGGTCTGGTTACCCTATATCGACATTTCTCTCAGGGTATCTACACTAAGAGAAAAATCGACATAATATCACAAAAATCATTTCTTGAGCGAAAAACATCGTATACACATTTGATCAAATTATGGTAGATTTCAGACAAGAAATCGGTTCTCTTCAGGCTAAGAAGCAAGTTACTGACTGAAAAGATGATGTCTTTTTGCGAAATGAGATAATATTCCTTCAAAGACAACAATAGTTTGGACAGAAGGAAAAGAAGATATTGCTACCCTTCGAACTTGAAGCGATTGGCGTAAGAGACGGTTATATTTTTTTAATATCTGGAGGTTTTCCTTTGCATAAACTCTCTATGCACTCAATATGAAAGTCTCCGATTCATGATTCACTGAATCGAAGCTTTTAATATATTTAGTAATTTTCTCACCTTCTGACACGAAAAAACCGATTTCTTGTGGCAAGAAATTCTCACTTTATCATGAAATGTTCATGTTCAAGTCATGACGACTTCACCGAAATCTGACATTGTCCGATACATTATCCGGAATTCTTATCCCAAGAAATTAGTTTCGTGATATTATGACGATATTTCTCTCAGTGTAAAAACACTGAATTTCCGGTTGGATTTCGTCTCGTTTCGTATAAATATAATAAAATAATCTAACATTGCTATTTTTTCACGTACAGAGAACGTAGCAGCGGAGGCACGTACAAAGTCAGAGCCAGTGGACGACATACCAGCTCACTCTCAGTCCCAAACGTCACAACAATCATCCCAGCAACAATCATCCCAACAGTCCCATCAACCGCCACAATCCCAACAACAGGCCCAACAGTACCGGGAATCCCAGGTGCCCCGTCCACCACAACAACCAACAACGCCCGACTCGATAAAACCCGGCTGGGGCTATGGCCTGGATCTCATCGGTGGTCAGGCTTCCGCCTTCTGGCAAAATTACCAAGGTGAGTCTTATTTGCACCTCGATGAGGATAAAAAAGGGAATCCACCTTTTTTTTTCCACGAAGCACACTCTCAGTTTCACTATTCCATCAATCCCACCTTCTCATGGTCAGTCTCATTCTCATCGCCCCGGGGACTTGTCCCAACATCACAATGAGACGTGATTCATTGCCCTCGACTTGATCTCAACATTATTACTAGAGTAAATACATGCTTATGGAATTGGGGCTTTCCTGGGTCAAATTTCAACCAAATTATCGTGATTATGGTGCGGTGGTTACGATGTGTGATGTATCATCATCGCGGGGGGAAAATTATGGAGCGCGACGGAATGCGGAGTGACACATTACGATTTTATTTTCGTTTAACGCGTGTTTATAACCTTTCATAAACAACGTAAATAGTAGAATTCTCGATTGCAGAATATCGATTGTTCTTTAGAATATTTTTTTAAAATTAAATTCATAATTTTCATTGATTTTTTAAAATTCGATAAGAAAATTAATGTAATATATGATTTTTCAATGATAAAATTTTTTGAAATTTCAATGGAAATGTCACTGGTTGGGAATTTTCAGATTTCATTCGGAATTTTCACAACTGATTTTAATGCCAATTTGAACATGAATATTCAACATAAAATTAGGTTGAAATTTCCTCATTTTTTTCAATTTTATTGGATAATTTCACTAAAACCTATAATTTCTTTTTTCTAATTTTTTCATCAACTTATGATTTATTAATGACAAAATGTCCTGAAATGTCAGTATTAACATCACTTTTCACTTGCACCTCAAGACTGTTTCATCAAAAATTTCCTGCTCTTTCTGTTGAAGACAACAGAACGTAAGAGAAACGGTTATTGAATAGAGAACGACACTTCCAAATTGACGATTTCACAAATTAATTAAAATACTGTCTGTAGCAAATAGTGATAAAATGGTCACATCCACCACGAGGAATGGCACAATTGAATCAACTGAAACTCTCCACTTAAAATTTCTCTATTCATTGTAACAATCTTTCATTGCTTCTTTTATTGGCTTCATATAAAGTATAATTAATGTACATATATAAATTATCGTCTGGATATGCTCCAAGACACATCATCCCCCACCTGTCAGAACCCCCAAACCACCAAAACCTTTTCCAACCCCTTCCCTAACAATTAATTGTCCAAAAAATTCGAATTTCACTCCAATAAACTCCCACAGTATCCAAAAGATTGCCACCCTAACCGGATCAAGCTCCAGTCAATTTTTCTGACCTCCGGAGCGCACGGAAGCTGATCCTCAGATTATCAAGAGAATCTCTCCATATCTACACCCCTTGCTGAGAGAAAAAAGGTATCAAAACCAAAAAAAGAGCATAAAACGAGTCGTTATATTCTGGTGAAAATAAATTATTCGAAGGACTCGGAGCGAGAGCAATCACGACCGGGGCAATAACATCCCTGTACGGTGTATAGCTACGAAAATTGCACGAATAAGGGGGTGGCGGGTGGGGGGAGTGTATGAATATACGCATACACCATGAAGAGAGTGAGATACATGTATTTGAATAGGGTACCGCCGCTTGGGCATCATGATGCGGAATCCATTTGCAATAAACAACGGAGATTTAGACGACAAAGGGGGGAGGGGTGGGCTTGGGGAGGAGGAGGGGAAAGAGCACGAGCTATCGCGGAATGGGAGGGATGAGGCTGTCGTCTTCCGTGGGTACTTACGCCACCGAAGAGACCTCCAGGGGCTGCTGCTGTTGCTGTTGTCTTCAAGTCATGCATTCTATACGAACCCAGTGGCTCTCGTCATATTCTTCTGGAAAATATTTTTTAAAATCGTTGCATGGAGGAGGAAAATATCGAAAACTTAATTCAAAGATTTATGCAATAACAATTTTAGGATATTCAGATAATTTTTTCACGGAAATCCCCTGCAACATTTGTGTTTTATTGAAGATTTTATTTTTTTTATCGTTATTTTACATCGCTTCGATCCGGGTAGGGTATTCTGCGATGAAAAATATTGTTCGTAACTCGTGAAACAATGTTTTTTAGCTCGTTACGAAATATACTAATTCAGTACTGATAAGTGTCCATACGAATCTAATTTTGATGAATGTGAGAAATTAATTCGTGAAATTGTTTCTTTCATGATTTTTTTAATTTAAAAATAGTCCCTCGTTTGAATAGGGTGTTTCGATCAGTGGCAAACCTGTACATTCGAAAATATTTCCCTCTCCGTGACATCGCCAGTGTTCAACCAACGCAACGCTACCATTTCCCCAGAAACATAAATTATTTATTACGAAAGGTTGACATTGACGAAAATTTTCATATTGGACATAGAATTTTTAGTTGATTTTTTCTAAGGGAGATAGCGAAATTTTTGTAATTACATTTGTTGACTTGTACCGTTTTGCCACTTCGCTACTGAACTGAATTCGAAAAAAAATCGCAATAACCGAATTAGTATTCGCGATACAATAAACAATGATGCGTGTCTCCTACTCTCATCTCGAAAATAAAAATCCATTCCGTAATGGTACTGTAAAATATAAGATTGAGAACCGTAGTGCATGTAATGTCGAGTTTATGCACATATCTCTTCACAGTAAAGGTAATTTCCCTGGCGGCCACCGTACCTCTCGGTGGCGTTACCTGTCCTCTCCTCCCGTCCCCACCTTTATCCTCACCACCACGTCTCTCTCACTCCACCCACTCCGAGTGTTTCGCCTTCCTCACGCTCAGCCGGCACATTTCCCTCTCACTTTATTCCGCCAGCCCCCTCCCTCCCGCCAACCTGAGAGTATGCTCTCTGGCACGCTTTAATATTCAGACTATATGCAATAATTCCGCAGCAACCATAACCTTCCTTCCATCTCAGCCTCCTCCGACCCAACTTTTTTCGCCTCTGTATCTGTCTCGCCTCTTCAAACACACGACGTGGATGTGCAAACATGAAGATTTTTTGTTCTTCAATTGAGAATAGTACAGGGAGAAAAAAAATTAGGAAACATTATCCCGAACGATGTGATCTTAAATTGAATTCAAATTCACAATATTGAGAATTCAAGGGCCACTATTACTAAATTTTCAAAAAATTTCGAACGATATAGTAGAAAATGCAGTGACTCTAGTAAACACCCGGATAGTTTTTCATAATTAATACTGGAACTATTGAAATGTTTTCTAGACTTATTGCATTTTTCTTTGGAATTCAGTAGCGAAGTGGTAAAACGGTTTAAGTCGACTCATTTCCCAGTTGAGTTTTTGAGGAATATTTCCAAATCTAAGGGAGATGGCCAAATTTTGGTAATTAGATTTGTTGTAGCTCTCAATCGGTTCTGCAAAAAAGGTCATAACAAAAATTTAGCTATCTCCCTTAGATTCCGAGATATTCATTGAAAACTGGTCAATAGTCAAAATTGATCTGTATCGTTTTACCACTTCGCTACTGAATTATAGTCAAAAAATTGCGAATGGTCGATACGTTATGTGATTACTAAAATTCAGGTATTATTTCAAACAGAATTTATTCTTCTCTTCCATGCAATTATCGGTAATTACACACAGTTGGCCTCAATTTTTCTTTTTGTTCAAATTAAAGATCAAGATTCCTCATTCAAGAAGCCTCTCCTCTCTATAAAGTTGAGAATGTTGCGCGAGAAAGTGAACACCCCGTGTCTGACTACAATTGTACCTTTTCCATTAATCCGGCGCTCCACTCAATTGCAGTGCTGATGTTTTCAATTCCATTTAGTTTTTCCCACACAGTTATCTCTCCTCTTACTCACATACGATCTGATGAGGGGAACATCTCGCTTTGTTTTTCCCTCACACTTACCCAGAGTGGTAAGACTCCAGGGGGAAAAAACCGAGAAGAGGATTTGAGATTCCTCGTTTCCAACCCACCCACTGCGCCCGGAACGTAATAATAATACTGGCGTCATGGCTCGAGGATTATCATATAAAAACAAATGTTACCCAGCCGAGGATTCGGGTGAAATTGAGTCTGAGGTAACGAGGGTGAGAAAGGAAGGGGAATATATTTTATAATTTTTTATCAGATATTTTCCCTTTAAAATATATTTCATGCAGTCTAAATGAATTTAGATATCACTGAAAAGAATATATAATTATAAAATAATAAATTCCGTCATTTCCATAAATTGTTACCAAAACCCTAGTGAAAGAATCGATAAAATGACAATAACAATTAAAAAAATAAAATTATTCCACTGGAAATTACACAAAAATATTGAAAGGTCAATATGCTGAGAAATTACTATTTTCTAGGGGTCATTTTTAATAGGAATTTTTCTACCTGTATACGGAAAGAAAAGTTAAGGAAAAATTATCCAGAAAATCTCGGCGAATCCCATAAAAAATATTTTTTGTGTAGGATATGTTCGACGATACGTTCAGTAAAAGAATCACATCTGTCGATGCAAAAATTACGATGTACTGTACAGTAATATTTCCCACACCTGTACAATATTTTTTCGCCTCAGCGGGCGCAAAGTATACATTTACGCTTCGCGGGATTGAAATTTTCGAAAATTAGTGCCATGTCTCTGAAAATCAATTTTTTTTTCTCTGTGGACAAAAGTGAAAATTTACTGTACCGGTGGGAGAAAAGCACTTTTCCCCACGAGTGTCGAACCCTATTTTCCATCATAATGTGTTCATCACAATGTGTTTACGTACAAGTGATGAAATAGTATATTTCGACATGAGTAAGTAGTAGCATATTTCATTGCGTTAAAGTGTTTTTCATTACTTGTGCGTAAAGCGAAATTTTACGCACGCTTCCCCTGCGCAAAACTCAACTTTCTACACTTAATGTTAAAAAATAGGGTTCGACACTCGTGGGGAAAGTGTTCTTTGACCCTTGGGAGGATACGTAAAAGTGTTTTATGTTATTAGGCCCGATAAACCGTGATTCTAACCTCGCTTCCCTTGGTTAGATCGCGGTTTTCGGGCCCAACGACATCAAATAGCATATATCACACGGCGATAAAAACATTATCTGTCAAATGTGATTATAAAGCCACATTCGCCAGATAATACTTTTATTGCCTAATGACATAATATACTATTTTCACCTCCCACGAGTGAAAAAACACTTTTACGTACTCGTATCGAAATATACTATTACGCACTCGTATCGAAATATACTATTTCGTACTCGTATCGAAATATAGCGCTCGCATCGAAGGCGAGTGCTACTCTCCCAAGGCACAAACAACACATTTCCCACGAGTGGCGAACCCTATTTTTCATCATAATATCTGGAAAGTGGCATTTTGCGCACGTGGCGCGTGCGTAAAATTACACTTTACCCACAAGTTATAAAAAAGGGTTTTTTGACCTGTGACAGGTGTGTAGCGCTCACCGAAGGCGAGTCCTACCCTCCCAAGGGTCAACGAACACATTTCCCACGAGTGTCGAACCCCATTTTTCATCACAATGTGTGGA
Organism: Diachasma alloeum; assembly: GCF_001412515.2. Classification (NCBI taxonomy): domain Eukaryota; kingdom Metazoa; phylum Arthropoda; class Insecta; order Hymenoptera; family Braconidae; genus Diachasma; species Diachasma alloeum. Next base: position 1,288,015 of record NW_021680464.1, on the reverse strand, counting down.
AAGTAGGACTTTGCGCTCGGGGAGCGCAATAAATTGAGAACAAATTTGACGATTTCCGAAAAAATTCACCACTGGTCTCGCATTTTTTCCTCGATATAGTGTCAAAAACACCGAGAACTGAACTTCGCACCACAATTACTTGATGTGTTTAGTACTTTTTCCCCCGTGCATGAACCGAACGAGAGACGCGTTATAGCACGCGTCCTCCACTCGAGAAAAATCCGTCTTTAGCTTCTTGTGTCTCCTCCACTCGTGAGCCCATCCCGATTCATACAATTTCATGGTTGGCTTGACACACTCAAGAGGAATAAAATGAGCATGCGGATACCCGTGCGCAACACTCACTCTGTTTTACATAAAGATCAGAGCATTAAAAACGCAGGATACACAGAAATTTTCAGCCCTCGAGAATGTACTTGCTGCTCAAACCCTCCACACAGTTCTTCCGAAAAAAACGATTTCGAATTCATTTCTTTTGTCTCTGTTCACTCATTCGGAATTCAAGGGCATTATCTTCTTTCATATTGCCGTGCCTGCAGTGCAACTGGAGAAATGGTTTATTTGAATTAAATCAGTTGATTGACTTGAATACATTTTTTGTATCCAAACAAAGACTGGATGAGTTAGAAATCGAATACACATATAACAATCCTTTATTTGAAATGAATAAATTATGAATTTAATGTAATTAAAACGTTTCAATTTGAATAAATAGATGAGATTATTATTCTCCTATAGGAATATTGTTGAGGAGAATAAGAAAATGCGAAATAAGAGTTTTATTTTATTCAAATGCATAATTTGTCTAGGTGTAGTGGCAATTTGGCCGATGATTTCTTCAATATTCCCTCTGACTACTCTCCAATCATCTTCCATGCGCCTACAAACAATAATCGAGGCGCCACATTCATATTTTTTATCCATTTCTCAAGACCAGTTAATTTTTTTCCCCTCACCTTGTTTTCTTCCCTCCCCTTTACACAGTCTTCCAGTGCATTGTGTCGGAGTTAATTACGTGCGGATAAACGCAGAGTCATACTGTCGGGACCTTCTTTCAGTCCCTCGAGTAAAAATGAGAAAAAGAGAATGGGGATAAAAAGAGAAGTATGAAAAAGTTGTACGATAAAATTGAGAGCAATGGGAGCATGTGAGGGAGGGAGTGAAAATAAAATTGATATAAAAAAATCAGATAGGATCGAAGGTAGACAATACCAGCCGTTTAGGAGCGATGGTGGATCGCGGGGATAACCGGTCTGAAATTATTTTCATTGTATGGTCGATTTGTCAGGGTGTAAGACGAGTAGCGAAAACCCGCTGATCCTCGTTTTGTGAATAAAAACCTTGCAGTTGTGCTTTTTTCTTTGGGACGATGTCTACCACCTAGTGGGATGTGATCTGAAAGTATCTCTGCGTTTGAAATGGCGCATTGAGAGAAAAATTTAGGCGATATTTAGTTGAAAGAAGTAAATTATTGTCAATGGCTTAAACTTTAGAATATTTCCCCCTTACGTCATGAATATATTACATATCGAAACATTGGAAGTGCATAAAGAAAAAATCATTTTCAATTGTAAAATTTCAGTGGAATGATAACATAATAAATATTTTCAAGAAGTAAACCAGAAATTTCAGTTAAAAATTCTCAACAGTATCTTTAATTACAAATGACGAACAGGATTTCAACGAAAGACAAAATACTGTAAGTTGTCACACAATAACAATATGCCTATAACTGAATTATTCGCCGCTCTGAATAAATTCGCAAAAAAAGGAAAAAACCATCCCCACAAAATAAAAAATACATGAATGTTAATCTCTCATCTCTCTGTCCCAAAAAAATCACATCTGAAACTTTGAGACATTTTAGAATTTCAACGAAAGAATAAAATACTGTAAGTTGTCACACAACAGCAATATGCTTAATTGAATTATACCCCTCTTTGAATAAATTTCCCAAAAGAAGGAAAGAACCATCCCCGCAAAATAAAAAATACATGAATGTCATTCTCTCATCCCTTTGTCCCAAAAGAAATCACATCTGAAACTTTGAAACATTTTAGAACGAATCAATTCCGCTGTATACCCCGGGGTGTCTTGAGCAGTTAAATTGTCATTTGGATATCAAAGGGAAGGCACCCCCCTCCCCCACCCCAGTAATTTAGCCAACACCGAAATATCAAAACGTGTCTGCATGTTTTGCCCAGGGAAAACGTTTGTATTGGTGAATGAAATAAACGTTGTATATTCCAAAGGCACAGTTCTCCCATATCCCGTGTTTTCTCACTGGGATGAATTTAACCTCCCTTTTCCTGGACGAAACAAACAGCCCTCAGCTATTGTTGCTCAAAGCATAATGGAATCACGGGGTTTCTCTCCTCACGCCTTAGCTCAGGACGAGCTGCCAGTTAACTGGGGCTTAATGGCCTTGCAATTGGATTTTACCATTGCTCACTTTCGCCCCGGGGATGTGTCGTTTCACGCCTACCGATTTCATTCCTCAATGTTGAGGTGGATTTATTTCATTTCACTTTTTTTTATTATGCGTTACCTTGAAGATGACGGGGTTCAGTGCAGACACAGAGAATGAAGTCTCTAGTTTTCAGAATCACGTTGGTTAATTTCCGTCTAGTAAATCTGTCCCACTCCATCAAATATTTTCACGTGCACGGAGAGAAATTTTGGATGAAAATTATCCTACCGTTCTATAAAAGTGTATCGTGAGTCATCGTTTCCTTCTTTCTGTCCTGAAATGTAGTAAAAATTAGTATATGATGATCAAATTTTATTCTACGTTAGAGAAATTTTATCCTGATAAAAATACCGGCACGGTAAAATTACCTTTTTGATAATTTTCTCTGGTAGTTGCTATATAAAAAATAAAACATCATGCAGTCGAATTAACCCCTCGTCAAACTGACAGATTGAATTCAATTGTGTCGTTGTGTTAATTATACAATTTTCGTTTCTCAATTGTGAGTTTCGTCTCATGGTCCAATTATATTGCCCGACATTTGGATTGGAAAAATAATCCCCCGAATACCACACGAGCTTCAAAATTAATCGGGCATTTTCCTCAAGGTTCCCTGCGTACAAACGAAGTCGTCAAGTTATTCAGGAAACTCGTGATTTTTTAACCTGAAAAACGTGACTCCTTCGTTTGTTTGCAACGAACCTATCGGAAAATACCCGATAATTTTGAAGCTCTTGTGGTATTACAAGTGAATAGATCTCTCCGTGCGGACATTTCTTAAAAATATAATTTATTCGTGTCTCATGACATTTTTGGACATTTCACCCCAAAGTTAGGAAATGACACAAACTGATGATTACATGGCTCCCAGTCGGAAGAAAAAAACAATTCCCCCACACGATTACTGACCTCAGAGGTAATCTTCAAAAGATATCCTCCTCGGTTGCTTCTTTTCCCCACAGTTCGCGGTATATATCATAATGATAATTAAAATCCCCATGATAATGCGAACCCGTTTAGATTTTCACCGGTTGGTGGTTAATTCGGCGTAATATCATTAAAGAGACATTTTCCAGTTTTCACCCTAATCCTCGTGGAATCCACTGAGCAACCGCCCGACCCTCTCTTTCTCTCCACCCCTTCGTCTCATTTCACAACTCAGACCTTCATGTTTTACCTGGACGAACGTACAACTGAAGGGAGTTGCTTTTCCACTAATTACTCCTCCGTTTCGTCTCCTCCTCCCTCTCTCTTTCTCTCTCACTTTCCTCACTCTCACGCGCAGGCAAGGTTAAGTCCACCGCAAAATCCCGAGCGCATTTTCTCAGGTGTCGAGATATACGTGGGCGTTTTAGACGCCCCGGGAGACGAGGTCGAGGACGATGATGAGTTCAGTGCGTCTCATCGATCTGAAAAGCGTTGGTTTACCGCGTGTGAAGCTCCTTTGACACGCCTTTCCTTTCATCCTACAGAACATGTTTCTTTTTCGTCATATTTTGATGCAACGTTCATTGAATTAGAGAGGAATTTTTGGTTGAGTGGAAGGAAGAGACAGAGAGAAAAAGAATTTTTCCAGATAAATTTCGCTCTCTGAGATTTTAAAACGATTTCACGTGTTTACTTTAGTGGAGAGAAAATGCATTCATACGATGTTAGGTTCAATTGAATCATTTTAGCCGGGGTTAATGACGAAAGAATATTTTCGTTTTTACGCAAAAATTTAAGTGTTCTTGGTGATTCGATATAAAATGGAATTTTAAGATAAGAAAGGTTGGAGGCATTCAAATATTGCGTCACGCGATTCAGGAGGGGGGAAGGTTCTATGATTTGTGACGATTCGCGACGGAAAGGGAGGGGATGGCATAAGTTGTGATGTCACACCATAATTGATTGAGATAATTTGAGGTGATAAGGATGGCAATTTAAGAACCTCAAGACCTCTTTTTAATTTAAAAAGCTCGGGGTTCTTGTTTTCAGTACAGAAGTACTTGGATTTCAATCAAAATAACTGAGAACTAGAACTTCTTTTCTCATTTTCAAAGCAATTTCACTGCAATCCATTACTTCTTGTTTCTGAATTTTATTTCACACCTTAAGAAAGAAAACAAATTTTCTTTAACCATGTCCACTGAAATTTGACGGAATTTTGTAATTGAATAGTCATAATCTCATAGAAAAATTTGCGGGAACTATAAATTTCAATTCAATTAATCCGGGAAAATTAATGAAAATCAGGAAAATTCAGAGAAATCTCTCCTTAAATTCCAGATTCCTCTGAATTTTTCGGGAATCCCTTCAAAAATTCTTGGAATTCCAAGAAATTTAAGAGAATTCCCTGAAAATTCAAGGGAATTTGGCATTGAATATTCCTTTTCACTTGAAAATTCATGTAAATGTGCAATTTTCGTCTTCCTACCACTAAAAAAATGGCACTTTACTTGAATTTTCAGAGGAACTTGAAATTCCATTCACTTTTTCCCGTTAACTCGAATTCAAGGTCTTTTTCCGGAAAATTCAACCAAATTTTTTGGGTGTTATTGGCAACTACCGAAAATATAAAATCTAGCGCTGACCATTTTCAGACGAAAATTGGATCTCCACAACCAAAGTGCCTTGATTCCAGTAACACAGGTACTGGATTTCAGTAAAAAGTACTGAGAACGAGAACTTTTTCTCTGATTCTGAGAGAAATTTCCGTGGAATCCACTACTTCTTATCTCTGAATTTCAATTCACACCCCGAGAGAGAAAAATATATTTTCTGTAACAACTCTTATTTGAACTAAAAAATCGCTTGTTTAAAATTACAAAAAAACAAATAACATCTAGTGCTGACCATTTAAAGTCTGAGGAATTGGATTCCCAGAACCAGAGCCTTAATGAAGGTGCCATCGGTATTGGATTTCAGTAAAAATAACTACCAACTACAACGTCTCTGATTCTCAAAGAAATTTCACTGGAATCCAGTACGTTTGTCTCTGCGTCCCTTTCAAAAAAATATAATTTTCGTATTGAATGATGGATGAAATGAATTCCCGAACACATCAACTATAAAATTGTAGAATAATTTTCACCGAATTTTTCTCTCCGTACAACTAAACTCGAGCTTTTCCCCTTGATCACATTTTTGTTTTACATTATTCTATGATTTTTGTTCCTTGATATATTGAGTGTGACCTGTTGGCTACTTTGTGACGATGCGAACTTCCTTTCTCTTCGTCTTCTGTCGCAGAATCCCTCGCCCAAGAGCTCGAGCAGGAGAGGAAGTCGCGGCAGCACCAGGCAGCCGAGAGGGATCAGGTCAAATCACCCCTTCAAGGTGCGTTTTTTTTTCAACTAGAAATTTAAAAAATCCCGTTGAATTCCACTCAAAGTATAATTTCCCCCTCTTATCCCGTCCCCTCCCGCCCGACTGCCCCTCCAATTACACTCCACTAATCACAATTTAATTAAGAGCACTAATTAATTCGATTGAATCCACCAACTTTCATTTCTCCTCATTCATTTTTTCCCTCAACCCTGTAACTTGGCTAATTTTCCCAAGTTTCTGCTCGAATTTTCTTGTCCACGGGCATAAACTTGGTTAATTAGCTATCCAAACTAGAATTCAACGACAACGAAGAAACGTAACTCGGTACTTCTTGCGGTGGGATACATACCCCCCCATTTTCACGTGCAAATCCAAAACTTTGAATGTTACCCGGAGAAATCCACAATATTCAGGAGGAAAAAAGCCAGCTTGTTTTGTTCTCCTTCACCTTTCTATCCCTCTTTCTCCCCATGCCAAATGGGTGATACTGGCGCTTCTTATTCTCGCTGCCAGCCATGACGACGTGCTCATAAATAATCCCTCTCTGTACTTTTTAACCGTTTACTGCTCTTCAGTCTCCGAACGCTGCAACAATCTTGCAAGAACGGGATTTTTTGGGCCCATGGGACGAGTTCATTTCGTCGAATTTACATTTTTCCAATGAATGTATTCATGTGCATGTTGGTGATGCATTTGGCGAGAGCTTACACAGTGAAGAAAAGGCTCTGGTTTCCAGTAGGAGTGTCTGGATTTCAGTACTCCGTGGTGGTAAAATCCGGAGGCAAAAAGTACTCAATTACAGCGAAATTTCTCTGAGAATCAGAGAAGAAATTCTAGTTCTCAATCATTTTTAATGAGATTTCATGGACTATTGACTTTGGAATTGAATTTTCAGAAGAGTGAAATTGAATTCACTTGGAGGGGGGGGGGGTAATAAGGAAATTCCAGATTTCACTAAAAAAATTCACTAAAGATTTCATAAAATTTCACATTTTTGGGCAGCAGGAAGACACACGGAGAGAAATGCTCAGTAAAAATTACGGAACTCACAGTTCGCTTACCGATTATGGAATCGACTTAGAATATTTAAGTGATGGTATCGTAATTTTTCACAAAAGATTCAGGTAAAAATTACGGAACGCTCTGGAAAAATTCCGTGACAGTTCCGTAAAATTTCCTGCAACCACATTTTGCTCCGGAATTACGGAAAAGATACGTAATTTTAATTGAATATTTCTCTCTGTGCAAGGATTTTCCAATTTCCTTAAATTTTCAATCAAAACATGAATTATCAATACCAAATTACACTGAATTTTCAATTAATTGAACATTCAAGAATATGTTTACCCGAATTTTCCTAATCTTTATGAATTTTTTTTTTTATCGTTATTTTACATCGCTTCGATCCGATTAGGATATGCTGCGATGATCATCAAGACTTTAAATGGTTAGATCTCGCCATTCTACCCGGCCGGGTTTTGAACTCGGAACCTTTCGCACGTGAGGCAACGAACTTATCCATTGCGCCAAGCCACCGGGAATAATTCAATTAAAATTCAGTTTCCATCAATTTCTTCCAAAAAATTTCAAATTTTCAATGACGAAATTCCTTGAAAATTCAGTGAAACGATACGAAATAATCATCCTCGAATTCAAACACCTATCCCCCATTCGAGTAAAGAATATCCTTGAATCAAGTATATTTCAGTAGCGAAGTGGTAAAAGGCTTTAAGTCGACTTATCTCTCAGTTGAGTTTTTGAGGAATATTTCCGAACCTAAGGGAGATAGCGAAATTTTCGTAATTACATTTGTTGTAGCACTCAATCGGCTCTACAAAAAAGGTTATAACAAAAATTTTGCTATCTCCCTTAGATTCCGAGGTATTCATTGAAAACTGGTCAATAGTCAAAATTGACTTGTACCGTTTCACCACTTCGCTACTGAATTGTTTTCATTCAGTATAACTTTCGCCTGCTCTGTCAACGCCATCACGTTTTAAAAAAGCTTAAATGAACAATAAAACAATTCAGGTATATTTGTTGCCATTTTGCTCTCATAGCATCCATGCATCTCGCACCCCTTTGTACGGCACTCATTTAACCCAAGAATTCAGAATAATTTTTACAATAAAACACTATCGAAAAATTTTTCAGCAGCCTAAAAAGCCAAAGGACCGTAATGAAGCTGTTTTTATGGGTCGTTTGAGTCGGTTGTTTACCAAGGAGAATAAAGCCCTCCATCGCGGGAAGCGCACGGCCAGAAAACCTCCAACACTATTAATGCATTCTTTTTCAATCATACAACCGACAGTAGTATAAAAAGTAGAATCACGTCGGCTTGTGCCTCAAAGGCAACTCGATGACTCGACTGTAACCCCAATCACACTCCCCCTCCTTCGCCGTCCTTGTTTTACACCATTTTTAAAGGCCCCACCTCCTCGTTTTCGAACACAACTTCCGTGCGCTGGGGAAGAATTAAAGTCTTCGTCTTCATTTCATTGGGCGGGGGGGGGGGGGGGG
>NW_021680464.1:1196714-1279703 GCF_001412515.2 Diachasma alloeum | reverse complement strand
GGGGGGGGGGTGCACGTTCCTGTCTTACGCGCACAGCTTTTGGAATGATAATTAGTGAGCGGGCTCAGGGGAGAGGGGGTGGTGACCTGTGGTGTCTTACCTCGATTGCCCTGCTCATCTTCATCACTCAAACCATATTGCGGATACACCCATTGAATATTTTACATTTTGAAGGGATCAACGAATTGTTGTAGACGGCGAAAGCGCTTCGTTAGTTACGGCTATTGTTCTGCATGTTGAAAATATTTTCTGGAGGATATTATGGATAAATGAAGGATAATGAATATTAATACTGGAAATATTGGGTTAATAACAATATTTCCAATATTAATCATATTATTTTTTTAATTGAAAATATTGTTTTGCAATAAGTATTAAGATGCGAAATAATTTTTTTTTATTTAGTATTAATTTTGCGTAGTGTCCCAACGACATTACTTACAGAAAATTATTGAAATTGGGGATAGAATGATTTTTATACTCACCCATGGAATATTTTATATCCTGAAGGGATTAAGGTGTTTCCCAACACAATACCACCCAAAAGTTAGTCCCTATGGATTTCCGGAAAAAATTCTAAAGGAATTAATTTATTGCATTCTCATGAGTTATTGAGCTTTTCTAGCCTCATATATTGTTGATGAAAATTCGAGCCATACACTGTTCGAATTTTTCTGAAATTTCAGTCTCAGCGCCATCTGAATTTTCAATGTTGGGAAGGTGAATCCAATTTCAAATGGAAACGTTCACTAAATTTCGCACTCATCTTGAAAATTGAACATCACATACAGTTCAATTTTCAATAGATTGAGAATTAAGAAATGTTGTTGCCTGTATTTTCAAATTTTTCAAGGTTTCTCAAGGTGCCGTATGGACCTGAAAATTGAGAATTACTTGAATATTCAAGAAATTAACTGATGCGTCAATGAATAAATATACAGAAATATCATGTAACTTTGTCGTTGTTAAAAATTTCAACCTTTTTCACTTGAAATTTCAAGAGTAATTTTCTAACACTTTAACTGTTTGAATCAAATAACAAATTATTCGTTAATTGTCTGAATTAAACAATAAATTATTTACCGAAATTGTCATTTTTTAGAGTTGAATATCACTGAAACTATGTACTATAAAATTTGCCGTATTCGGAATTTATCAATCTACCATGGATGCATTTTTTAAGAACATCGTAATAGCAGTTTTCTCGTAAGATGGAAAAATCGAGTTCAGGGGACCCATGACCCCCGTTCGACCTATGCCTCGCGTGCAGAAGCCCACATTTTATTATTTATTATTTCCTGAACTGTGCAGTACAGCTGGTTAGAATTTCTTTAGTAGCGAGGGAATATTATAAACATTATCTATGAAAAACATGGGGGCGTTCGTAAAAAAATCTGTTTTCTAAGAATACACCTTAAGGAATTATAGGCGGCGAAAATGCTTCAAAGATATCATGAATAAGTTATGGTTAGTAATGAATATTAATACTGGAAATATTGGTATTCAGAACATCAATCATATTATTTATACAGCTGAAAATATTGTGTTGCAGTAGGTTTTAAAATGCAAAGCATTTTTTTTTCATTTACTTTCATATTTTTGGCATCACTCACAAAAAATTAATGAAATTGAGAATTGAAAAATTTTTATATACACCCATTGAACATTTTACCCTCTGAAAGCATTAACGAAGCAATAACGGCAATAATTCGGAGAATAATTCGTTAGTTACGAGTATTGTTCTGTAAATTCAAAATATTTCTTCACAGATATTAAGAATACATAAATCAGTAGTGAAATGGTCAAACGGTTCAAGTCAATTCCATTCTAGCGGCAGTTCTCGATGAATATCTCAAATTCTAAAAGAGTTGGAAAAATTTTCCTAGAAATCTTTTTTGTGAAGAAACGTGAAGACTATCGAAAACGGTCTTATAAAAATTTTGCAATCTTTCTTAAATTGCGAGTTATTCAACAAAAACTCAACTGAGCTAAGTCGACTTAAACCGACTGACCACTTCACTACTGAAATGATAACGAATATAAATATTAAAAATATTTATATTAATAATGTTAAGGACATTATTTTTAAAATGAAAAATATTCTTCTGCAGTAGGTTTTAAGGTGAAAATGAAATTGTTTTCATTCAGTATGTGTCGCCTGCTCTGTCAACGCCATCCCTTTTTAAAAAATTGCTTAAATTAACAATAAAACAATTGTCTCATGTAATAACTCACCAAAATGAAACGCCGTGCATCACATGCATCGGCTTTCAATCGGCGCAACTATTTTTTCTGCTCAACGATCAAATATCCTTCCAACTGATTTTTCATTGTTTTCCTCTCTTGTTCTGTTTCAGAATCCCGAACGGGTTATTACAAGAATTCTGTACTCTTCACAAGTGCAACCTAGAAGAGGCGTCCGGAGGACGCGCGGCCCTAAGGTCCGCCGTAGAAAGCCACAAAAAAATCAACAAAAACATTGTTAACCTCACGGAGTTGCAGTTCTGGAGGGTCCGAAGGAGCGTTCGGCGCGTGGAAAACAGTGTCTCCAACGAGAGAACAGTCTGAGCGAGGAGTGAGCTATGCACGTCCAGGGAGACAGCGTGAAACGCACCTGTGAACGTGCTGGTTTCCTACAAATGAGTAAATTAAATTAAATAAACGGAGAGAAACCCAGTCGTCGAGTGGACTCCGGATTCCGTTTGGTTTACGGTTGATAATTTCTGTCGAGGTGAGAACATATCAACGACGCCATATTCCTCCAAACCTCCACCAACTTCTTCGCAAGAAATGAGAAATAGTCCAAAATGAAGGGAATCCGGCGGAGTGCGAGGATCTTCGCGTCGTTTGAGGGGTTGGGGCGAAAGATATCGAGCGAAATGAGAAAATTTGCACGTATAAGAAAAGAGAGAGATGAAAAAAAGAGATATATAATTTATAAAGACTGCTTGAGAGTGCTTGCGCGAGTGCATGCGTTCCTATAGAAATTAACGTATAAATAATTAAACCTGTATCGATGCGAGTAGATAATTTTTAAGTCCAAAATGTGCAGACTCGAACTCGATCCTCGTTCCTCTAACAAAAATACATTTGAGATCATCAACAACATTGCGCCCTTTTTAATTTCATCATTCACTGCAGTCATCAAAGTTTACGAGAAACGAGCGGTTGAAATCGTCAGCAAAATCTGAACAATCGTGCATGGAGTGCGAGAAATCGACTGAATTTAAATAATAAAAAAACAAACAAAACTTGAGTATGATTTTTTGGTTTCGTAAAACCAGTGAATAGAGACGATTTTTCGCATGCCCGCACAATTATAAATGAACAATCGACGATTCGATGGAATTATTGAATTGTTTTTGTGATACAAATACGAGAATTATTTTTTATTTTATAATTGAAAATTCAACAAGACGCGAAGTAATCGTGTTTTCTTGTGTTCATTATTTATTTCGGCCAAATGTAATCAGTCAATAAATTTTTTGTTGTCGAAGAGATGGAGAAGAAAGTGGGAAAGAGCTTTGATGATGAAAAATAAGCCCAGTGAGCCCACTGTATCATACGTAGCAAGAAAAAATGAGAACCCTGTAGCCTCTTGAATCTAACAACCTCTATTTATATAAATAAACTTAGCTATTACCGAAAACAATTGAATTTAATCCAATATGCGTGTATCCCGCGTTACACAATACGCACGATTAAAGAGAAATACTTTTTTTTGTTTCGGGTGGACAGTAACTAGAGATGAATTGATTGGTTGTAAGACTGACAAGGGAGATTAACCGTGAAAATTAAATGTGAAAATTAATTTAAAGAGATAATAATGAAAAAGTCTTTCCCTTTTGGACGTGACGTATTTAATGATTCATGTACAAAGTCTTTTACCGTTAAGATCCTTGTGTTGTAAAGTTCACGTAATCGTAGAGACTAGGTAGAAAAACTAAGTCTAATTAATGAAGTTCAATGTAGAGCCGAGAGAATAAATAAACAAATGGAAAACACAAGCGTTTAACCACCGATTTCGTGAGACAAAAATTTGTATCTTTTACCATCGATCAGAGTAAATTTTTCCACTGTCAATGGCAATTTTAGTCTGATGTTTAAATGGAGTTACAGTCAATTTTATTGAGTGATTTAATTATGTTTTTCATGTGTCTAGGTGAGAAATATTTATGAAGGTAACTCTATGCCATTGATACAATCGGAATTATAACAATCTACAATATCGAGGCTAGAAGTGTATTCATGTAATTCAGCATTACTACGTATGAATAAATAGTTGTTATTGTAAGATGCGTATATGTGGGTTTTTCATTTACCTGAGGCAATCCCAGAGCAGTGATGGAGAGAAGAGTATTATACTATGTTAATGGCAGGTAAGGAATAATTATTATGTGTAATTATTATTTCATTTCGTTAGAAATCGTTGACTCAATTTCTATTATTTACTGATGGAAGAAGATTGAAATTTCATGCCCAATGTGGTAGTGATTTTCAGGGGAGTATCAATGAATTCTATTCAAGGAAGAAGCTTATGAATTTATTTAATGTAAAATGAGGGGAATTCTTAATTGATTCTAAATTCATGTATATATTCACCTCAATTTTCCAATTTTCTGAGTTTCCACTGAATGCTTGTACTGAAATCAATATTTTTCATTCGCTTTCACATCAATTTAAATTTTTTCTTCTCGTATACCCTTTCCCACCCCCCAACCCCCTGTACCGCATTCGCCGAAGAACAAGGGAAAACCTCAGTTGAGGAAAAAACCTGCCCAGGTACAGTCGTCTCTTGCGAAACTTGCGCTCGATAATGAAACTGTAAGATTTAGAGTGTCACAAATTTTGGCCCTCCCCAGCAGGGAATCGAACCCGGGTCTCCCGCATGCCAATCCCACACTCTAACCACACAGCCACCGCCGTCGGTCATTCGCTTTCACATATTTTGATCAGAAAATTCATGGGATGAGGAATTTTTCAATGATGAAATTCTTTTGAATTTCAAAGGAAATGTGAAATAGAAAAAAGCACTTGAATTTTTATTTGTTTCATAAGTCCAGAAGATGCTCAACTGAATTTTCATAATTTGGAACGCTTTTCAGGTAAAAAATGATGTACCTGAAATGTACTTTTTTTTACCCCTTTACATGGTGAAATATAAGCCAAGATTTTTATCATCATGAAATGTTGATTCAATTTTTATAATTCACTGCTGAAAGAAAATAGGAATTTTCCGATCAATGTGGTAGTAATTTTCAGAAGAATAACATTGAATTCTATTCAATGAAAGAAACTTACGAATTTATAAATTTCAGGCAGAAATAAGACGGAACTCACAATTCGCTCACTGATTACGGAATCGACTCAGAAAATTTAAGTGACGGTACTGTACTTTTTCACAGGAGATTCAGATAAGAATTACGGAACGTTCTGGAAAAATTCCGTGACAGTTCCGTAAAAATTCCTACAACCACATTTCGCTCCGTGCAAATATTGCAGCGAAAATCAGCATTTTCATTGACCAAATCGTCATTTTTCTGAAAAATTTTACGAATGTGCAGTCACATACAGTAACATCATCATATATTTTTTTCTATTTTTGGTTCCATATGTATACCCTCCCGGGTTTTTACATTTTGTTCCCTTCCCTATCTGCGTTACCATGGGCCGACTTACTTAATCCCCAACTGCACCCCATTCGGGATTGGACTGCCAGGGAGACCATGGAAAACCTCAGTCGTGCAGCCGGCCGATAATGCAGGGATTCCACGTTGTCCATTGGTCACACTGACTCAATGGGCACAGTGGTTCTCTACATTCGTACATAGCGACGGTAGTCCTACGCGGTTAGGTGTGCCTAAGCGGACACCCATCCAAGTACTGCACAGACTGAATTCATCATCTGATACATCATCATATATTAATTCCTTCTCATATTTGTGGAGCTTATAATTGGCAATAATTAAATCAAAATCCTTGAAAGAGACTTCGTTGACGTTTTGCCGCTAGATCAGGAATCCTCATCAGGACAAAGCTATTCAAACGATTATTCACCTCCAAAAATTACAAGTCTTCATAATAACTCAGCGAAATAGATCCCTGATATAGAAAAGAGGATTGAGAAATTATTTATGCGTCTGGCCGAGACAATAATTTTGATAAATCTTGAAACTCAAAATTGTTCGGCAAACATAGAAAAAAGCCCTCCATTACTGCCAACAACCACGACCAAGGGTTTCTCCCCCTCGCGTACCCCGATGTATAAACTCTTATCAATTTACGAAGCGGCATACCCGTAACTACAGCCAGCACGCAATGTCCCACGATTGGTCAGTCCTCCCCGAAGGCTCCACCTTCTCACCAGCATAAATTTTCATAAATAACGATAATTCACACCACTCTGTGGCACACAGTCTCCACACACGTTGATAATTGAATTTAACTCGAGTTCATGTACTGTCAAGTTTGCCGATGTCTTAATTGCACCCAACAGCCGAAGAAAAACAATTTTCCTCATAAACGCTCCATGCTAACGAGGATAAAACGAAACTCTCGCTTCACATAAAATTATAAATATGATACTACAATGTTGAGCATTCAGACACACCCCTTCGCCCGCACCGCCACCCCTCCCATCGCCCTAAAAAAATTCAAAGCGCGTAGTCCTGTCAGCATATATCTGTGCGAAAAAAATCCCCAAAAAGAAAGACAAGAGAAGGAAAAAATGAACGTTTCAATGCAAATGAAGGGCTTGACTCTGTGGCCTCACTTTCACCACAACTTCCCCCCATTCTCTCAGAAGGGGGAGTTAAAAAACGGTCCACCAGCCTCACTATTGCCCTTAAAACTCTCGCCCTCAAATCATAAAGATAACCGAATTGCTTGAACTTCTACTTTTATTCTCAGGACATATTGCCCGACAATCATTCCAGCATTTACATAATTATCGAATAAAAAAAAGTGGGGATGCTCACCCCACAACAGCTCTATTCCAATGTCGAGTACTAATTTCGTGCTCTCATTTTTTTTATCAAGGGCTGAATGAGACCGTTTTTGCCTCCACATCTAATTTTTCTCTCGTTCTTTTTCCCAACTTATTTTGTCTTATTTTTTTTTTCTTCGCGTTTCTTTATTCGTGCTTATGACCCTCCTCGGACTGTGCTCCTCCCTCGACTGTAAAACATCGTGGCAGTGATTAGCCCAGCGTCGTCTAATTTGAACGGTGCGAGGCATGCGATAGAACGATATTCATTTTAATTAGAATCGCAATGCCGGCAGTTTATGAGCCATGATCATTTATTTTTTATTGTTCGGGGATTTTAATTTAAATAATATAAGCTCGCACTGGGTAATTCTCATTCTTGGAGATGAATTAATTCCTTAATTGAATAGTTGTTTCACTTTAACACAGGTGTCTGGGGATTTTTCGTGTTGAGAAATTTTTAGCGGACAATTGTTTAATGATAGTGTACGCACGTGACAGCTCTCTCTGTTTTTTCAATGGGTTGTGCCAGTCGGTGTACTCACTTGGCAACGTAATTAGATGAGCCATTAGCGCCTCGAGTGCCTCCTTGAGAATTCAGGATTGTTATTATTTTTGATCGTTCCTTTGGAGATTTACGTGCTGGTGCCCTTTTGCATATCGCATTATGCCATTTTACAGGTCTATGTAATTTTGCGTGAGTGATGCCGGGGAATTGCATCAATTCTTCGGGGGATATTGAGGATAATTGGGGAGGGAATGTATACATCGGTATTTTATTGATGGAAATGTGGGAGAAAATGTGAGAATTGTTGAGAGAATAAAAAAGTCGATTTCTTTTTCATTTTCATACTGGAGAATTCTTTTTCTGCTGAAATTTGTACACTGTTAAAAAAATTTGACTGACTTTCTGGAAAAAAAGCTTGCATTCGACTTTAGAGGAAAAAGTTAATAGAATTTCAAGTTTTTCGGAAAATTTAAGTAAAGTGTCAATTTTTAGCGGTGAGAAGATGGAGATTCCATATTTTACATGAATTTCCAAGTGGAAATGAATAATTACTACCAAATTTTCTTGAATTGTCACGGACTTCCTTAAAATTTTTTGGAATTCCAGGAATTTTTTAAGGAATTCCCTGGAAATTCAGAGAAATTTTTATATTCGACAAATGATTTATTTGATGCGAATAAAAACTTAGAGAAGAATCAAATTTAAGTTTCAATAAAAGCTTCATTACCAGCTGTTTGAATAAACCCACTCATTTGATTAAAATGAACTTAATTCTACTCAAACAAACAATTTCTCTAATGGGTACACTTGTCGTCAATAGTGAAATTTAAATTAATTTTGGAGGAGAACGCCTGTGAAATTTCAGATTTAGCTCAAAATTCGAATGAATTGAAATAATTTCCGATAGAAATCAATTCAAAATTTAATCACTTTCCTGAATTTTAAATATGAAATGAATATTGAGTATCAATATTAAATTCAAGAAAAGGTTCACTTGAATTCTCATGAATTTTACTGATTTTGCTGAATTTAACCAAAATTCACGATTTCAAATGAGTTTTTCATCGAATTGTCTCAAAAGGGAAAGATGAAATGGATTATTCAAATTCTCGTTTGTTCTTATGCAAAAGTTTTCAATAAAAAAAGAGTCAACTGCACTTCACCTCAACTTCCTCGTGCTGTTTACGCTCAACCTTTTATCCATCTACTTGGATAGAATGCAATTACACGACGTCAACTGAAAATTTAATTGATGCAAATGAGTTTTCAATACTTGAGGGCAAAATCCCACGGGAACCAACCCCGCGTAGCATTGGTGAGAAGGAGAGCCCTGGTGACGTTATCCACCGCGACGTCTCGACTGCATTTTCCATTACTCAAATTCTTTCACTGCGGGCATCCACTCTCCCACCACTGTCATGCATCAGCTTCTTTTTCTCCATTAATTAATAAATTAATGCAGAAGGAGCTGACGATCGAGTCAAGGAGAATCGAGAATTTTCATCCCCCAGGGGTAATTCCTGAATTTTATGATTTCATTATGTTGACATTTTTATCAAATATTCCCGGCGAAATTACAGTCTTCAGATAAGTTATGCTAATATTCAGGAGAACAGAAAACTTTCTTATAAATTCATAACCAACACCGCGATTCGCAACTCACCTAAAAAAGCGACAACAAAAACCTTTCTTCAATGTCCGATAACTCCCAACTCAACGATAAGATTCAGTCTCCCCTGGTTCAAAACCATCTTTAGAGGCCCTAGCACGCCATTTCTCGATCCGCTCTTTCATTTGAGCCCAAAAAAACATTCATATCTTGTCTGACATCTTTGCTACAAACTCGGGTCTTCAACTCGGGCCTTCAATTAAAAACCCGAGTTGTAGACCCGAGTTTGTAACAGCGATGTCAGACAAGATATGAATGTTTTTTTGGGCTCAAATGAAAGAGCGGGTCGAGAAATGACGTGCTAGAGCCTCTAAACATGACAAATGTCTCTAAAGATGATATCTGTTTTCAATTGAAAAGCAGAGTTGTGACAAGATTGTCTAGGGGGACAATGGGGTCTAGGAGTATGTATAGAACATTGGGGTCTAGGAGTCTCCCCTGGTTCAAAACCATCTTTAGAGGTCCTAGCACGCCATTTCTCGACCCGCTCTTTCGTTTGAGCCCAAAAAAACATTCATATCTTGTCTGACATCTTTGCTACAAACTCGGGTCTTCAACTCGGGTTTTCAATTGAAAGCCCGAGTTGTAGACCCGAGTTTGTAGCAGCGATGTCAGACAAGATATGAATGTTTTTTTGGGCTCAAATGAAAGAGCGGGTCGAGAAATGACGTGCTAGAGCCTCTAAACATGACAAATGTCTCTAAAGATGATATCTGTTTTCAATTGAAAAGCAGAGTTGTAACAGATGAAAAACATTGAAAATGAAAAAAAAAAAGAGAAATTTCACTCTGCCAGTTCCGAGATATCGCCGATTGAAAACGCACCCGATGGAAGCGATTCCCCCCACTCTCAATTTCCATAATTTAAAATAATGAATAAATGAATCGAAAGAAAATTGGATAAAGGGACACACAGTGACTTCCAACAGGCGCAAAAAGAATACTGATGGAATGCACCGTTCGCATTTATAGGATATACAGCAGCAGTTAAGATGGTCTTCGATTCTCCCTTTACCCATGTGAAACCGGTAATCAAAGTGTCGAGATGAACGAGATGAATCGCCGTATGCAAAGCGCGTCTTCGTCACAAGGTACGTACGAAAAACCATTTGAGGTATATCCCCGGTCATATACCCATATGAAGAAATTGTGTATGTGAATTCCATGCCCATCGTATGGGACGCGCAGGGATATATAAAATGCTGAGGATCGTCGTCCTTTTGATGGAAATCGTCTCAGCCTCAGGGCGTCAAAACAGAATCTCTTTTTCACCTTCTCTCTTCGGTCTCTTCGTCATTTTCATATCTCCCGTCCCCCTCACCCTCCCCCTCTTTTGCCCTGTTTCACTGGGATCCACCAGGCGCATGAGGGAACGCTTTGCTCATGGGCACGTCGTGCGAATTTAAATCCATCCCTTTGGAATTAGCCAACACGATGATCCCTTCTTGGTGAATTCCTTCTCCAATTTTTTTTTTCATCGTTGCTTTCGTTTTTATTCGCTTTTGCGTTTTATTCAAAAACCACAGGAAATTATACTCACGCGTCGCGTGCCAACATTGATTGACGTTAAATCTCGGGTGATACTGGGATTTCAGTGGTTTTGGGGCGAGCGATTGGAGAGATATAAATAAGAGTTTTCGATGAAAATAAATTTTTAAATTAGAGAGTGAAATGAATGGTTTTTTGGATGAAATTCCAGGGTTACTTTCCGGAAATTTTTATCTAGTGACAGTTTCACGGGAATTTTCGAGAAGATATTGAGAATTCATAATGAGATGAAATAATTAATAGAAACTATCAATTTCAAGTCAATTATTACTTGAACATTCATAAAATCTAGAAAATTGAGATAAACCCATTCTTAAATCTTCAATTAATCGATAATTCAAAAAATCCCAATCCACCGGTTATAAAAAATTGTAGTGCCGTTACGAAAAAAAAAATCTAGGGATTTCCGATAAGATTTCCGGAGATTTCTGTGGAAATTTCATATAAGAACGAGAAAAATTCACGTCCTACTCAATAAAGTTTCCAGTGCCGGCACTGGAATTTTTCTCTGGCCGTCACCTTGCGCCCTTTTTCCCGCGCTAGCACTAGAATTTTTCTAGAGATTTAATTTCCCCGATGAATCGGTAAAAAAATTAAAAATGTATCGTTTGACAATACTTTGAACTGATTAAATCGACCTTTGGCCATGTATCCGGAATAGAGAACAATAATAAACTCATCTTGATGAATATTTGAAAAAATTAAACATCAAAGATTTCGCAAAATTCCTGAAATAGTTAGATTCAATTAAATTTCACCGTGAAATAAAGTTTTTCAGCTGCAATTCAAAAACTATCAATGCGAAGCGAGTTGTTTTTTTCAATCCTAAGGATAAAATTACCATCTTTTAAATGATATCACTCGCAAATTTCATTCTCCTGAAATGATCTAAATTCAAAGAACTATATTCATAATTTCAGCATCATTATTTCAAAAATTATGTTGCTGACCCCAGATACAGTGGCCCCTGCGGCCAGGTCCCACTAATTGCCCGTTAAACGGCCAAAAATTGAGTATCTGTTCACCTGAGAAACGTTTGTTGGCGTCTAGACCGTCGGTAGACACAAGGGTCTCAAATTTTTGTCAGAGAATTTGATTTACAACTGGTTGAAGGGTTTTTCGGTGATTTTGATTGTTCGCCACCTAATGGAGGGTCGCTTCATGAATTTGTATTAGACGATCCTCGGACTCTCGGAAACGATCGAGCCCCGAAGAACTCCAAACTCTGCAGGACAATTAAGGAACAAGCAGATGAAAAAAAAGCGCCCGGGAAAAAGTGAACGATTTTATTTTGAATAAAAAACGAATTTCACGGAACGGCTGGTAGCGTTTAATTCGATATTATTTTCATTCCATCGCCTCGGGGGGTTGCTTTCATCCCCCTGCCCCGGTGTCTCAGAAGTATCAAGGAGGGATTGAGGGAGAGGCATCACGAGGTAACAAACACACACAGAATATCCCAACACGATGATAAAGCTGAAGGAGGATTAATTTTCGTGAAATGCTGGTGGGGCCCACGCATCGGAAACACATAAGACGCTCCCTCCGGTCTGCCCTATCGCTAATCTGTTTAAATAATGAAACATCCCTCGGGTTTTAGAGCACCAGGGGTAAGGGGGCACCAAGTGGGTAAACGAAAATCGATATTTCAGTGACTGAGAATCATTGTTGCGTAACAATAGAAAGATATCTGATTCTGAGATCAATCTGCACATTTTTAAGACTATTTTCATGTGGCTATTAGATTTTTTTCGTCTTCTCTTCCAAAGGTGAACGACAATGAAAGGTGGTGATGACACGGGGAAAAAATTTTTGATTTTCCGGGACTGTCATTGATTTTTTTGGACAGTTGCACTGTTATCAGACGTTAGCTCCAGTGAAATTTCAAGAAATATCGTCATTAAAAATTCAGAATTTCAAGGAAAAATCAGCAGGGATGGCCAATAATATTAGTTTTGACAATATTAAGAAGGATTATCTCCTTATATTGTTCAAAGTTTAACTGTATTCAACAATTTGGAAAAATATTATAAAATTTAATAACTAAATTTTCCGATTAATGGTGAATAAAATATTTGATAATATTGAAATATAATTTTAAGTTAACAAGCTAATTCTAAATTTAGGTACTTGATTTTCGATTATCGAAATAATTGTCAATCTTCTTACCTAGATTATTGGTTAATGGAATATTTTAAAATTTGGATGTACGAATTGATGGTTAATTCAATATTTAAAATTTTAAG
The DNA here is from genome assembly GCF_001412515.2 of Diachasma alloeum. Taxonomy (NCBI): domain Eukaryota; kingdom Metazoa; phylum Arthropoda; class Insecta; order Hymenoptera; family Braconidae; genus Diachasma; species Diachasma alloeum. The sequence goes on along the minus strand of NW_021680464.1, from coordinate 1,266,748 downwards.
ATTTATGTTAACAATTGACAACTTCTCAATTTAACGGTAATTATGATTGATGAATGTGCCTATCACTGAAAATCAGTGAGAACTGCACTGTTCGAAATTTTTTGAAATTTCATGGAAGATATTATAGTAAATCTCATGAGAGTGACATTGAATCGGAGTTAGTCAGAGAAGGGTTATGAAATTTCAAGTTTTAAGTAGACTTCATGGAAATTCATAAATTTTTAGGGAAAGATGAATATTCAGAAACAAAATGACATGAATTTTCCTGAATTTTCTGATTTCTCACAGAATAATTAAACTGAAAAACCAAGTATTCTATTGAATTCCAGATCATTTGAATAGAAAATCAATAGAATATTTCATTTTTGAATGACACAATTTCCTCAAATTTAAGTGGAACTTGATAAAAATTTCCGGAATTAGTCCTGGAAAATTTAGGCGAAAATTTTTAAAAGTGTGGACTTCAGGGGTTAATTTTCATGAGAATCTTTATCCACGCAGTGGTTGCATTCACCAAAACATAAGTTTCCTGCAAAATTTTATCTCTCAAATCTATTGAAACAAAAAAACCGCTCAATTTCACGGAGCTCCCATAGTCTGTTATTTTCCATAAATGTAGACATTTACGAAGACATAAGTTTTGATTTCGTCACGGCCTACGCGATACGTCCATTACGTCATTAGCCATCTCGTCCCCATGCCGCCACCCTGATAATAATAACACTGGCGAGTGGGAAAACGAATGATAAAAAGCCGAAAAAAATTCCCTTTGAAGTGCATTAGACATGATAATACGACATAATTGAATGGTCCGTATCGCAGGTACGTGTGGTCCCCGCGTTATCACCCGGGAATATCAAAAACCATTCTCCCGCCAATTGCAGATGCAGAATGCACTTGCACATGTCGCCGACTGCCATTGACTCGGTGCATTATGAATTCACTGATGCACCGCGAGTGAATAAATGGAATTGAGAGCGAGGAGGCGGAGTTCCACATCTCTGTGTACACGGAGGACGTGGATTATCTCTTAAGAGGGGGGCGGTAACGGGAAAATTGTAATGAGATAGTGTCTAAAGTGTCACGAAGTGTATAAACTTGGCTGGTGAGATACCACCGGCATTGCACAATTACTTTATTACCCCGGAAGACAAAATATTGCTCAAGAGGAAGAAAAAATGAGGAGATAAAACATTCAGATATTATTTTTTAAACTCAACTCGGAGTTTCTCCTGCATTGTGGAAAAATTACTCTTACAGTACTTGAAAATTTCATGTTCCCAGAAGAAAAACTCCGTTATTTGCCAAATTATTCTTTCTTGGTCGAAGTTACAATATTTATTGTGATTATTGATTGACAATTCTACACGGAGAGAAATTTTTGATAAAAGTTGAGTCATCGTTTCCTCAGTTCTATCCAGAAATTTAGTAAAAATTAATATATGATGATCAACTTTTATTCTACGTTAGAGAAATGTTATTNTTTCATTTTTGAATGACACAATTTCCTCAAATTTAAGTGGAACTTGATAAAAATTTCCGGAATTAGTCCTGGAAAATTTAGGCGAAAATTTTTAAAAGTGTGGACTTCAGGGGTTAATTTTCATGAGAATCTTTATCCACGCAGTGGTTGCATTCACCAAAACATAAGTTTCCTGCAAAATTTTATCTCTCAAATCTATTGAAACAAAAAAACCGCTCAATTTCACGGAGCTCCCATAGTCTGTTATTTTCCATAAATGTAGACATTTACGAAGACATAAGTTTTGATTTCGTCACGGCCTACGCGATACGTCCATTACGTCATTAGCCATCTCGTCCCCATGCCGCCACCCTGATAATAATAACACTGGCGAGTGGGAAAACGAATGATAAAAAGCCGAAAAAAATTCCCTTTGAAGTGCATTAGACATGATAATACGACATAATTGAATGGTCCGTATCGCAGGTACGTGTGGTCCCCGCGTTATCACCCGGGAATATCAAAAACCATTCTCCCGCCAATTGCAGATGCAGAATGCACTTGCACATGTCGCCGACTGCCATTGACTCGGTGCATTATGAATTCACTGATGCACCGCGAGTGAATAAATGGAATTGAGAGCGAGGAGGCGGAGTTCCACATCTCTGTGTACACGGAGGACGTGGATTATCTCTTAAGAGGGGGGCGGTAACGGGAAAATTGTAATGAGATAGTGTCTAAAGTGTCACGAAGTGTATAAACTTGGCTGGTGAGATACCACCGGCATTGCACAATTACTTTATTACCCCGGAAGACAAAATATTGCTCAAGAGGAAGAAAAAATGAGGAGATAAAACATTCAGATATTATTTTTTAAACTCAACTCGGAGTTTCTCCTGCATTGTGGAAAAATTACTCTTACAGTACTTGAAAATTTCATGTTCCCAGAAGAAAAACTCCGTTATTTGCCAAATTATTCTTTCTTGGTCGAAGTTACAATATTTATTGTGATTATTGATTGACAATTCTACACGGAGAGAAATTTTTGATAAAAGTTGAGTCATCGTTTCCTCAGTTCTATCCAGAAATTTAGTAAAAATTAATATATGATGATCAACTTTTATTCTACGTTAGAGAAATGTTATTCTGACGCATAATAAATTTTACCCTTCCAGTCCAGTAATTTTTACTCTACCGGCACGGTGATTTTGATTTTTATCAGGATAAAATTTCTCTAACGTAGAATAAAATTTGATCATTATATATTAATTTTTACTAGATTTCGGGATAGAAATGAGGGAACGATGACTCATGATACACTTTTATAGAACGGTAGGGTAATTTTTATTATACGTATGATTTTATAATAGTTTAGTGTGAACAGGGATTATGCAATTAAAGCATGCACAGAGAGGAATTCTTTAGGAACATTCTAGTGCACTGAGAAACAAAAAGTCTCATATTGGAAACATATTTACTTGAGACAAGTACACGGAAAGAAATATTCAGTAAAAATTAGGGGACAATTCACGTAATCCGTAATGGGGAATCGTTTTCCGGCAATTTTTATGAAGCGCAAACATTCTCAGATTTAAGCTGTTGAAAATAATTTACTTCTTCCAAGTAAATATGGTCTACATATTAGGAAGTTTTTCCTCAGTGTGCTGGTAGTGGAAAAAATTCCAATCCAGCGGCTATGGAAAATTGTAGTGCATTTTATTGCGTCTGTCATCGCTGAATAATGTTTTCTATTTTGATCGGTATTCACCACAAATTTGTTTCACATTTTTTTCACACATCATAATTTATTTCGTAGGATTGGTTGAATTGAATTGGGAAACTAAAAACAATAATTACAGATCATCTCATAATGTTGATGTAGAATATAGAATGGAAAAAAATTCAGAAGAAGGACTGAACGAATTCCCCGACCGAACGATTCCATTTTTCTATTCTAATTCTATTTTTCTTCAGGTATTTGACAATCAATTGCCAACAATTTTCTCCGGAATTGCCAACAATTTTCTCCGGAATTACCAACACAATGCACAGACCCAGTAATTTTCTAATGCTTTATCCAGTTGAAATATAAAAAAAAATGAAACAGTATATCAAAAATGTAATATGATTGAACTGTTATCTACATTTATCGCTCCATTGCGCATTGAATTTAAATTAACATCCGAGGATATTCGTTCTGTATCTGGAAGGCCCGAGGACAATAAAAGAACAATAATAATAAATTCGTTGGAGATATTGCGGGAGGAGTAATCGAATTGGAGAATAATCTAATGCGCATTTTTTAGTTCAGATGGCGGGATAATGGGGGAGAGTCCTCTCTTTTCTTCAGGGTGCACCCGAGCATAAAGTCAATTTAAGGAAATATCATTCGATGTCAGTCGTACGTGCGCTCTCATATTCTAATTCCAATATGAATGGAATGAAATGGAAATTTCCATCACATTATCAGTAAAAATTGTTTCTGTTATTTTATATCATTGTTCTAATTATTTTACATGAGTTATTTGCTTAAAATGAATTTAAGGTACTTGAAGGGAGAACAACTCAAGTAAAAACAGTATAAGAATTTAAATTTCTCACGGAAAACATATTTTTCGAAATTTCTTTTTCGAGAGTGATATTGAATGCGATTTAAGGAAAAATAGTTATGAAATTTTAATTTTTATGTAGAATTTTGAGGAAATTCATGTGATTTCAGAAGAAGTGAGACGGAAATTTCACTTGATTGAATTTGTAATGGAACATGAAAATTTAAAAACAAAATGACATAAATTTTCAAATTTTTCCTGAATTTTCGTGATTTTTACGAATTTTCAGAGACTAAGTGAACTGAAAAATCAAGTATTTTATCGATTTTTAGATCATTTGAACAGAAAATCAATGAAATATTTTATTTCTCAACGACAAGATTTCCTGAAATTTTGTTGCAAATTAGACATGATAAAAATTTCCGGGATTTGATACGTAAAATTTAGACGAAAGGTTTTAACAGGGCACATAAAGTTAATTTACGGAAATATACTTCAATGTCAGCAGTAACTGAAAATTTCCATCGTAAAATCTATCTTTGTTATTTCTTTATTATTGTTTTCGTTATTTCAACTGATCGATTCGTTTAAAATGAAGTCAAGCACTTGAAGGGAGAACAGCCTAGGTGAAAAACAGTATAGAAATGTAAGGTTCTCACGGAAGACATATTTTTCCATGGTTGTCTATCAAAGATTAAACCCAGACCACATAAAGTCACTTTACGAAAATATCCTTCGTGGTTAGCCGTGCTCTCTTATATTCTGATTCTAATACACTGTTAGAGATTTTTTGAAAATTAAGCAATAGTTGCACTTGAATTCTCAATATTGTGATTTTGAATTCAATTTAAGATCAAATCGTTCATAGAATCTCTCATTCAGGTTGGAAATTCAAGATAATTGAATTTTCCACGTTAGATCATCACTGATATTTCAATGACATCTTGAATTTTCAAATTCATCATTGAAATTGAATATCACCTTTACCTGATTTTTCAGTGGATTGAAAATTCAGGGGCAATTATTACTTGAATTTTCAAATTTTTTAATTAATTTTCATCACCATATGAACTTGAAAATTGCAACTCCATCGAATACTGCGGAATTCAATTGATTTTTCAATGACAAAATCCATGAAAATTTCGTGTGAATGAATGATTACTATTTCAGGAGTAATTTTCTAACAGTATATGAATGAAATGAAAATTTCCATCGCATTAATCAGTAAAAATCGTTTCTACTATGTCATCTCATTGTTTTGATTATTTCAGCTGATTGATATACCTAAAATAGATTTAAAGTACTTGACGGGACAACGGACTAAGTGAAAACAGTGTAAAAATATAAAGTTCTCACGGAAGACACATTTTTCCATGGCTGCCTACCAGCGATTAAACACAGACCACATCCCGTCGAACGCTTATAGCCCAAAGGTGTAACACCACTTGGGATGGATCGTGCTACTACCAATGTTCCTTGGCATTCTTGCATGTAACTCGTCGAGTTGGTACAAGATATTCACGATTAAAGGGGGGAGTATGGGGATAAAAAGAGAGGAGTGAGAATTGATCAAGTGCGAGAGAGGCGCCGCGGGTTTTTCATGGCCAGCACGCGGTATAAATGATCCATCCCGTGGGCTGTCAAGGCCCTCATACGAGAGAGGCGCCATGACCTCACACAATCGGTGTCTTTCATGCTCCGGAGGGAAAAAGCAACGGATTGAGAACATTCACGGAGAAAAAAAATAGTTTTGGTTTTTAGGCATCTGCGGCAATCAAGGGATTTTGTCACCAGTTTTTACTGACGTAATTCTAAATTAGAAGCCTTTAGGGCTTCAATGAGTTGAATGTAATTCTCCTCAGTATCAAGAATTCTTCTAAATTAAGAGTAGATTTTTTAAAATTGTGAATCGATTCCTAAAAGTTACGAATATTTCCTTAAAAACAAAAACTTTTCTTCTCCGGGTTATTCGTACCTGATAATACCGAGTCCGATCTCGAAATAATGGAAAAATTGCCATTTTTGAAGACTACACTCTAAAAAATTTGGTGTTAAATTCACACCGATCGGTGTCCCGATGAGTCCGCGTTTTTGGTGTAGAGTTGCGGTGTTAAAATTACACCGCACCATAGGACATCGCATATAAAATGTGATGTTAATTCAACACCAATCGGTGTTCCAAGCAGTCAATACCGGATTTTTACTGTGTAGGAACTTGCTTGAATGGAGGAGAGACAACATCTCCCGATAAAAAGGTACGATTTGGATGAATCCGGTCTCATTTTGAAGGTTTGATAATTAACTTAGGGATGAAATGAAAATAGGGAAATTTTACTCTGCCATTTCCCAGTGATTGCACATTGAAAAAGGTCGAGATGTTGATGAATTTTCAATCTCAAAGAAAGTCTTGATGCAAGACATGAGTTATGCATTTCTAAAGAAGAAATATTTGAAAAAAGTCATTTCTGCAAAACATAACTTGAATAACGTCAATTATTCCTGCATTGCTTCAAATTTTGCTCTTCTACGTCTACAGACAAATTTAATTATTGTAAAATAGAAGATTATAAATGTTGTCATGAAAATACTAGACAAATTTCATGCGGAATTCAAAAGAAAATGCATCATTTACCGAAATTTAATTAAGAATTTTGTTCTCTTAATAACTATTTGGGCATAATTATTCGTTGTATTCCGTAACTTTGAGTATAATTTCACTGCCTTTTCAATTACATCAGTCACAACCTTCAATCTCTTCAATTTCTGAACCATATTCTTGATTAAAAAAAAATTCTCCATTCTTTGACTCAATCAAGAGGTCATCGGCCCACAATAGCCACAAAAAATTATAATTAAATGAAATAAATGTCCCTCGAGGGTCCGCCCAGGCGGTCGGGCGGATCTAGGGACCGATCTATGACGTAAAAAGGGAAAAAACACCTGTAATGGAATAAACACAGGGACGACCTGGTGATTGTAAGGATTAACTAATAACACGGCCCGGGAAGTGAGGGGTCGTGCGAACCCAGGCATCTTCAACCCAGTAACCTGTCATTCCTCGATCCCACCTCCTCATCTGCCCCGATCAAGTCGAGCAGAAGGAGCTCAGGGGCCTCAGACGCATCGACAACAATCGTGCGATACGAAAAAAATTCCAGCGAAGAATGAGAAGTTCAAATGAGAAGGGGGTTAGGGAATCAACCGTACGTCTATCAATTACACCAGCGAGTGGATATCCCCGACGTTGAGACAATAGAATTGGCCTCGTTTGATGGCAAAACATCTCTCATATCGCATGCATAACCAGACGTGGAGGAAAATTTTCACAGATTCGAATGAATTTGCATGTGCAATTAATTCAACTACACAAATTGCTGGGTTGATGATGCACGTGAACTTGAGAGATGAGGTGAATGCATTGTTGTGGAGAACAACCTTGAACTTTGAACTGTTTTCACGTTTTTTTTTCAGGATTGTAATAAGAAGAAATATTTCTTTTATTAAGAAATATTAAATTTCAGGTTTCACTGACAATTCAGGAAAATTCCAGAATTTTTAGCCATATAGAGACGAGAATTCCCTAATATGAATATTCAGTGTCACATCTGAAATTTCATGATTTTTTCCTGCTAAATCGCATTCAGTGTCACTGTCCTGAAAATTCAAAAATACATTTACTGGAATTTCCTGGTTTTCTTTTCATTTTCAGGGCAAAATGGAACTGAAATTGACAGTTCTCCTTGATTTTTCCACGAAATTCCTTGAAATTTCAATGGTAATTGAATTCGCCAAAAATTTCCAACAACTGTACCATAAATTTCAGACAAAAATTTTGAATAGTGTATATGCAGTGAGATAAATTCGAGAATTTTGTGAGGCAATTTGGAAGAAATTCTAGTGCTGCTCTCATAATGAACACTTCTCTATTCACAGACTCATGAATTCTCTAGTACCACCACTCATTTTTCTAGTGCTTCATTAAAAAAAATTCATGAACTTACAGACATTTCCGATCTGTATCTACACCGATAGACTGATTCATTTATTCAAACGAGATTCGTTAACTATTTCCGAATGGTAGAGTTGAATATGACCAAATGAATATTCGATAATAGTTAACGAATGGTCCACTGCAAAAGTGAAAATCGAGTGGAACAAGGCTCCTCAAATGTGCATTTGTTAACTATTAACGAATGAACATTTGGCGAAACCGGATAGACCCTCGTCTCCAACCAAAATCCATTCGTCAACGATAACTAGTCCTTTCTACCAGTGTACAATTCTCGATCTTGTATTCCAGAACGTTTTCTCCCATTTAACAATCGATTATCAATCGCCGAAAAAACAGGTTTATATTTTATCGTAACTGTTACTGCACCAGCCTGAGTGAATTCCCTTTGTGACTGTGGGATGACAATTTCACGGCATTTAGCCGCGACAGGACCCGGTCCACCCGAACGAGCAGAACAATGCGAGATAGATAGAAGAGGTGCCCGATATTGCGGGGTGAGGAGGTGAACCCAACGAAGCACAGAGGCGCTTTCTGCCTCCGCACACCCTTCCAACTGTCACCACCCTCCCCTCTCCCTCATCCAGATTTCTCCATATACCCCGATGCGTGTCTTTTTTCATTTTTGATAACACCCCGGCTCTCTGTCACCCCTCTTCCCTTTTTTTCGTTTCATTCGGGAAACAAAAGCGTTATTGCGGAAATTAAATGACATGCGGAAGGGATAAAAAACGGATTCGGGAAATTGTCGGATTAAAACAGTGGAATTAAAAGGCATGAACATTGTTTCCCTTTGAGTCTTCATTTCCTCCCCTTTTATTCAAAGTGAAATGAAAAATTCAAAAATTATTTTCAGAAATGAGAATTTTACACAATTAATGTTCGCTAAATAATTCAAAGCAGTGGTGAAGGGGTAAAACGATTCAAGTAGATTTTTTTTAGAAGATAAGATTTTCACCATAATTAACTCTTAAGATCTTGAGGAATAGAGAGTGATCGAAAAGACATCATTAAAAAGCCCAGAAAATTTCCTACTAAATTGACAATAAAATAATTTTGTCTCAAGTATATTGTCTCAATTATTCATTTTCCTTTCTTTTTAAATATTTCTAAAACTGAAAGTAATCAGAAAGATTTGGAAATAATCAAGAAACTGTAATTCGTTGGCTGCAATTGTCATGTGCAAAAAAAACAAATCGAAATGACTGAATTTATCAATCTCCAAGTATATCTGCCACCCCCAATCGATTAGGCCCTCAATTCTCCGAGAATACAAAATCCCATGGGTCTGTTTAGCCGTCACTCTATACGCAATACGTCTCTCTCTCAATCCCCCAGCGTCGACTTTCCCCCGATCAGCAGAAATTCAAGCGTGCATGCTATCTCTCCAAAGCCTCCCTCGTTCTTTTTCCGCCTGTTTTTTTTCCGTCAAAACAGTAGTTACCCAGTAGTTCCCCCTTCGAATATTGGAATATAATGCACTTTGCTTTCTGCAGGGACGTAAATACATCCCAGAGGACAGTTTACAATGGAAGAATGAATTTTTTCTCCCTGAAGGGAGAACAACGGATGAAATCTCGATATCTTCGTCAATGAACTTTTCTCCTCATTAAAAAAATTAGCGATGAATATAAACGACAGTTACACCCTGAAAGAAAAAAATATTTTTATTCAGATGTTTCTTTCGGGGAACAAGTGTCACATACTTGAACCAATTTCAAATAAATAAAATCTTACGGTGAATGTCAATTACTTCTTCTTGAGATACATTTACTTGAATCAAATAAAACAGTCCTTTGAACGAAATTTGTGATATCCAAGTTTGTGTTGAATTACCGTCTGTTATTGTATTCTATTATTGTAAACTAACGCGATTTTTGTAGTCAAGAAATATAAACTTCTTTCAACTTAACGACATTTTACTACAATCTCAAAGTTTTTTCCGCGTATCAATATTCATCCTGATTCGACATACGAAATGCTCACTTCAATTATAATTGACTTGGAACAACGTATGATCGTGTTGATTGAGATAACAACGTATTTAGCCATGAGAATAATTATGATTTTGGAGTAAACCAACGAATTTCTGGAGTTGGCAAACTTTTGGCGAGAAAGAAATCAAATACTCTTATTATTGCGATAAATAAAAGGAACTTCAATTCTAGAAAAGTTCGATTTCTCCCAATCAAATATATCTCAAAAAGAGATAACTGGTATTCACTATGAAATCATGTTTAAATGAAGTTCTCTTGATAAAATTATTTTTTCTGTCAATGTATTCATCGCTATGACCTCCATCTAACCCTCTTATGGCCTCAATATAACCTCATAAGACCTCCACACAGTATTTCGATCGAACAACAGACAAAATCTTTATATTTTCATCCACCAAGTTCTCCCCAATAGAAATTTCCCCTCATTTCCACAAAGAAAATTTATGTCTAATTAAACGAGAACTCAACAACTGCAGTTATCACTTCCCCCGCATCTACATGCACTTGAGACATCCCCGTACGAGGATTCCCTCCTCATATTCTATTTCTCCTTATCAAGAAACTTCGCTATAAATATGAACACAAATTACCATTTCACCGTGCATGTCACTTTTATCTCCCGAAAAATCCATCATTCCCACTTTCAAACCCGTTGAAAACCGAGCAAAACTGCATTCACATGCAAAAATAGTCGATCCAACAAACCAACCTAAAAAAAGAAAATACGTACCATCGAAATACCGCTGGGCAGCTGTCGAAAGATTAAGATAACCCTGAAGTTGAAGAGTATAGGAGCCCCTGCATGTGGATTTAAGGTGATTAAAGGCACCTGATATCGACGAATTATTATACCATATATTTCACATAACATGTATATGTGCAATTTTTACGTAGAATCAAGTGAAGCCACACGTGTGTACGACCCATCGACAGAATGAATTCGGTAAATTTATATTCACCAAAATTACGGTTAGAATGTTTTTTTAGAGGAAGGGGGAATCGATACCCTGAGGGATGCATTTCAGGAATGAGTGGATCCAAAATACATGGGGGCATTAAACTTACTAGAGTTATTCTCTGAGGGATATAACCTCATAAACATAAATATGTTTAAAAGTCGATGAGGGTGTTTGGTATCTTTCTCCTATTGACATTTATTCATGCATTAATTTTATGTACTTTATGTCATTAGGCCCGAAAAACCTCGATCTAAGTGAGAGGAGCGAGGTTAGAACCGCGGTTTTTGGGCCCAATGACATAAAGTATTTTATGGCACGCCGTGCAACAAGTCGAGTTCATCGCGCGCAGCGTGCTTCAAACTCGACTTCTTCACGATGTGGCATAAAATAGTATAGACCACTCGGACATAAACTTCGTTTTCGTGAGAAGGCCCGGTAAACTGCGATTCTAACCTCGCTTCGCTCGGCTAGATCGCGGTAACGATCTAAACTTGTGGTTAGATAGCGGAAAACGATGAATACCCTGTAATGTCGTACAATACAATTTTTAGAAATTATTACTTGATAAAAAAAAAAAAAAGCAAAATACATTCAAATAGAATTGAAATTTAGAGAGAAAAAATTCCGATTCGCCCAGCCGGGATTCGAACCCGGGTCTTCCAGTTACGCGCCGGGCACTCTTACCGACTAAGCTACCGGGAACCACGGAAATTCTCACTCCAAATTCAACTCAGCACGCCGCCTAACCACCTTTAGGCATTAAATAAATTCAAATAGAATTGAAATTTAGAGAGAAAAAATTCCGATTCGCCTCGCTTCGCTCGGTTAGATCGCGGTTTACGGGCCTTCTGACGAAAAATTGCATTCATCACACGGTCCAAAAGTATTTTCTGACGAATACGATTATAGGCTTCGCCTTCGGCTCGGCCTACAAAGCCACATTCGTCAGAAAATACTTTTTGGACCTTGTGATGAAAATAACTATTTCCACGAATGTGAATACAGTCACAGTAAACTTCACATTCGTCGAAAACGAAATTTGTGCCCTTGTACTCTAATGTACTAGTACGGTACACGGCGATAAAAGTATTATCTGACTCATGTGATTATAATCCGAGCCGAAGGCGAGAATATATTCGTCAGAGAATATTTCATCCCCGGATGACGTAATGTACTGTTAATGAAAATTTTATTTATCTCCATAGTTCGTAGTGAGGACGACTTCGCGGAGAGAAATGTTCAATAAAAATTGCATATATTTTCAGTAATTCCGAAGCGAAATGTGCACTCATAGAAAGGATTAGTTATTATTAACGAATGACTTTGGTTGGAGACTAGGGTCTATTCGGTCTCACCAAATGTTCATTAGTTAACAGTTAACAAATGCATATTTGAGGAGCCTTGTTTGACTCAATTTTCACTTTTCAAGTGACCCATTCGTTAACAATTAATGAATATTCGATTGGTTATATTCAACTTTACCATTCGTTAATAGTTAACGAATCTCATGTGCATATTTTTCAAGTTGTGGGAGAGGAGTGCGGTCAACAATGAATTCGCCCATCCAATGCCTCATCATTCAGTGGATAAACACTGGGCCCTAGCAACTTGAGGAAACGTTTACGTTGAAACAGGCCTTTTTTCGATTTAACTCATTCTCTGCGGGTTGCCGGATCGCTACAGTTTATTATAATATAATTATGTATCCCTTCCCAAGGATAAATCGATGGTGGGTATGGATAATAGAAGTGAAGAAAAGGGGTAAAAAATATTCTAATAATGATAAAATGTGGAAAAAGGGTGTATCCTGCCGAGGATTCTCTTGAGCAAATACAACGAGTCACGAAGTCCGGGTTCATCTTGATACAGTGGGTGAGACTTTTCTCTACGGCTGGTGACCCCCTGGGGGGAGGTATGATTATGGGGACGGCTTACCCGACGATGTCTCTTTCGTGACTTAAAATTTTGTTTTTTTCTGCTTTTATTTTTAATTGCAAGTTTTCATCTTCGATATTTCCCGAAGTGCACAGTGGAATTCAACCAATTTTATGCTATTGTCGGGGTTTTTTCATAATGGTTTAAATAAGTTTCAATTTATTCAGATTGTATTATTTTGTATCAGATACTGGAAATCCACGGGAGAATTCCATTAGGAAAAATGCCAGTGCTATCAAATAAAATTGGACCCGTAATTTTGTTCCTGATTTTTCACAATTTTTTCTAGATTTCAATGTTTTTGGATTAGTTGATTAATAAGGATGTTTCTATTCATAGTGACTACTGTTTAGAATCTATTTTAGAATTAGAGCGATGTTCATATCTCTTATGATTTTTTTATCACGAAATAAATGAATGAATGAAAACATTGCACGAAGCGCAAAATAATCGTGCACGGAGAGAAATTCTTTAGAAAAATTCTAGTGCTGTTGAGATAAAATTTCTAGAGATATTCTGATAAAATTTCCAGTGCCGGCATGGAATTTTTCTAGGGAATTTCTTTCTCTGTGGAGCGAAATGTGATGCAATGGAAAAATACCTGTTTGTGGAGGATCTTTTACGATTCGTTCGGTAAAGAATACATCTATGAATGCAAAAATTGTCGTCCTGTAGAGTAAAATGGACACTTTTGACTTTTTAAAAAATATTCATAACTCAGAAACAGATTTATCAATTGAGCTCAGTCTAAGCTCATCACAAAGAGGAATCATTGTTTTTTAATTGAAAAATAAAATTATTCCATTTCATAAACAATTCAAGACGTAATGAATATTTAAAAAAAAAAGTCAAAAGTGTCCGTTTTACCCTACCCTCGTCTATACAGAAATTTCATGTATAGTAACTTTGTCGTTACAAATTTCAAGTTTTTTCACTTGCAGTTTCAAGAGTAATTCTCTTCAGTGTAGGATAATTGTTGATGGAATGCAGAATAAATATTATAGTTTCGGCGGAAATTACCCTCACGTTCAGTAAATTTTCCCGGGCCAACAGAGAAAAATTCACTATTCCCCTGCTCCGTTTTCCCCGACACAGGGTGAACAAGTAGTGACAATTGGGTTCACTTCGCGAGTGCACTGCTGGACTGGTGCATTTATTCCAAACGAGATTCGTTAAATATTAACGAATGAACATTTGTTGAGACCAAATAGATCCTCGTCTCCAACCAAATCCAAATCCTGTCGTCCTGTCGTTAACAATAACTAATTCTTTCTATCAGTGTACTTGAGTCTTTTTCTCCGTGTAATCCCCAAATAAAAATGGAGTGTGAAGTTGTTAAAGTACCAATTCATACCAATAATCAAAAGAGGAATATAATTCCGGATTAAGCCGAAAAACTGAAAGGCGTCGCACAAGTTTCACCATAATCCCACCCTAATTTTTTTTTTCATCCATCGTAATACGAAAGAGGAGAAGGCGCGCGAGCCATGCGATATCCCGAACGTGTTACCCGCGCGTACTTCTCAGCGTTCTCTCGATGTAGGAGAGAGGTACCTAATAAGCGGTTGCATCCAGCACACGGGCCCAGGATATGCACTGGAGTAGGTGCCGGCGTTATCTCCGGATTATTTGCTCGTGGAAGCCGCAAGGAGTATTCCGAGACAACACAAGTGTAAATATCGGAGGAAATCCCAGCGCTGGGGATCATAATGCTCTGGACGCGAGAGATGCGTCCCGGAGGCGATGAGTCGGCACTTTGGGACATTATCAGTGCGCGGAGAGAGTTTTTTTTCAGAAATGACTGCTACAATCGGATGAGTATGGATTGTTTAAAAAATTGGAAACAAGGCGGACGGCGTCATGAATTTATTGCACGCGGAGGAAAGTACGGGAAAAATCCTAGTAGTGCTGTTGCATGTGGTAGAATGCACGGAGAAAAGATACTGGAAAAATTACGGTGGAGCCCACTACACTGTTAAAAATTTTCCACTGAGATTTCCGGTGAAAGGCTTGGAAATTTCCAATCAGCAGTACTTCCACTGACATTTCAAACAATTTTGCCACTGAAAATTCATAATTTAAGGGAAACTCCCTGGGAACTGTAAATTTCAGTTGAATTGTCTCGGGAAAATGAATGAAAAGTCAAGAAAATTCAAAGAAATCTCTTCTTGAATTCCAAATTTTTTCAAAATTCATGGAATTCCTGGAAAATTCGAAGAAATTTGGCAGTGAATATGCATTTTCACTTGAAAATTCATGTAAATTGTGAAATTCCATTGATTTTTCTCCTTAAATCGAATTCAAGTTCGTTTTTCTGGCTAAAAAAAATTTAGCCATTTTTTCCGGAACTTTTCATCCAAAGTTCTAGCATCCAATTACTTTTATTCCAATATCAATTCGTCCAATGGTGCTGTCAGTCTATTTCCTTTTCTTCTGATTATTTTTTGGTCCATTTTTTTACTTGATTGAATTTTCCTCCCTGTAAAAAAATGCATTCAGATGAATGAATTTGGTTAATTTATTTATAAACAAGTTTATAATGTACACTGAAACATTTTGCGTCATAAACTCGCATGGGAACCAGTCCAAAAACTGAGTCGCCATATGCGCACTTGAAAAAATTATTGTATAGCACCAGAAAAATCGCCGTTCAGCACCGGAAAAATTTTTGGGGGCACCCTAATTTTTCTGGTGCCACGCAACACTTTTTCTAGAATTTTCTGCAATTCATGAATTTTTCTAGAAAATTTTCCTCCGTGAAATACCAAATTTGTCGACTCGGGATACACTGAAAAAAAAATATATTTTTTTCAAATATCTGTTTACTTGAGAGAAGTACTTATTTTTTCAATACTGTATTTCGCCATTGGAGCCCTTCCCAAGCAATCCTCATTAGGTTTCACTTATATCAATTACATTACTCTAGAATATGAACTCCCTCAATAATTATCAACATTGAAAAATTAATCGAAATTCTTTCCTCCAGAAAATAAGAAATTCACGAAAAATGAATAATCATGGGGGAAGTTCATGTGCAACATAGTCACCCTCCAGAGCAACATAATTGGCATAATTGTTACAATTAAACCCTAGTCAGACTAGTCTATTTAAAATTGATTTACTAAAATTGAAAGAATCCAATAATTACACCTTCAGGCGGATATTTTTTTTCCACGTGATTGAAACCTTCCGGATTCCTGCGCCGATGTCCCACTCCGATGAAAGAAATGCAATGGTAATTCCCGAATAATGATTAACGGGGGTGTTATCGTTAGAGTCACAAGATAACAAAACTCATTTTCCCCGAGACTGAAGGGGTGGTTTAAAACCAAAGTACTGTTCGTCTGAATTCTAGTGAATCACTTAAATGATTAAGTAAAAGGGTTGTTTGGACAGGGCCGAGAAATTCGAAGGGGGTTAATTCTTCCAGCTTCTCTCTTTTTACTTGTGACCCTCTCCTACCGACGTATAGCCCTTTTCTCTCGCCCTCACCACTTTCTTACAACTGCCCCTCATCGTTATCTCCCAACGTCTCTTCGGGGTAATCCGTTTTATCAACGAAATGTCACTTCAATTCCTCTTGACTCATTTAACATCAACTGTTCATCGGTTTAGATAATGATGAATTGTCATTCATTTCATGTTTTGAACGCACTACCCTAATATGAATTTCTTCAAGGAGCAAACGAAATATTATGTCATCCCATTCAATTCCATTTCTATTATTGTAACTAGAATTGACGGATTTATTTTTAAAATTTCAGCCAAAATTCAATAAAACGAGCCGTTCTGTCCCATACATACATTATTGAATTTTTTTTATTGAAATGTGTGCGACATCGTATGGATTTTAATCAAGGGACAGTTCCACTGAAATTTCAAGGAATTTCGTCACTAAAAATTCACAATTTGATAAAAAATCAATGAATTCTGACAATTTCAGTTCAATTATTCCATCAAAATTAATGGAAAGTTGTATTAAATTTAAAACTTGTCTGAAGAAGGTTCGACGGAGTAGCACCGAATCATGTTTACATGAATTGATTCTGTAAGGAAAATTTACAGAGAAAAAAATGAAAGTTTACGGACAGTTGACTATTAATTTTTAGGACAGTGACACTGAATGCGATTTACTGGGAAAAAAATCATGAAATTTCAGATTTCACTGAAAATTCAGTAAAATTCCAGAATTTTAAGAATTAAGAATTTTAAAGACGAGAATTGCTAAAGACGAGAGTTTATTTGAATTTACAAAAACAGGTCCCTAACCATCTTAATTCATGTTTAAATTTTCATTTTATTCAGACGTGTTCTAATGTCTGAAAAATCTCTACAAAAGATGTGTGAAATTTAGACATTGGTGCAGCTCGTTTAATTTTCCCAAATAATACATTCTTCCAAATAATGCGACGAAATGATTTCCTCCATATGAAACTTGACGAGACCTAAGGATGCGAGGCGACGGCCACGCTGTCGACTCCGATTAATTTTCCGATCATTATTTTTTACGACTCCTTATCGCTCTCCCCCCTCCCGGCTCATCGAAGTCGCAAGATGCCCTCGTGAATTTGACTTAAGCCCCCTGACGCGGTATCTCCTCTCACTCTCAACTTCCCAATTTCCAACCTCTTTACTCCTCACGAATTCCCACCCCCTCTCCTCTCCCGCTCACCCGATTATCACTGGCTCTCTCGCCCGCTTTACATAAATGTCATCTCGGATCGTGCCACTACCTAAAGATGTCCCGTTGGATAAAATCTCGGAAAATCCAGGACGAATTATAACTTTCCCAACTATTCCTCAACGTGGAGAAGGAGAAAAAAATCCCTCCACTTACCTCTTGGAAATAAATTCGATTATTCCTGGGGTAATTCAGAAGAAAAAAATCCATTATCAGCGGACGGGACTGTTACGTCAAGTGATTTTTCTGAAAATAATTATGAAATTTCAAGTTTTGGGTGGAATTCAACAGAATTCATGACGTTTGAGGTGAAATACAGTCAAGTACCTTTAACTTCTCCACTGGTCTCTTGGAAATAAATTCGATTATTCCTGGGGTAGTTCAGAAGAAAAAAATCCATTATCAGCGGACGGGACTGTTACATCAAGTGATGGATAAAATGCGGTGATTTTTCTGAAAATAATTATGAAGTTTCAGGTTTTGGGTAGAATTCAACGAAATTCATGAGGTTTTCGTTGAAATATATTCAATTCCCTCTAACTTCTCGACCTTGGGGCTATGAATTCTACGAGATGAGTGGTCAGAGACAGTCACGAACTCCATCTGGTGGCGTTATTGGAACAATAACAGAAGTATATGTTTCTGTATCAGTCACTGAGAATTGAGAGAAATGTTCAGTAAAAATTACGGAACTCACAGTTTGCTCACAGATTACGGGACCGACTCAGAACAATTAAGTAACAATATCGTAATTTTTCGCAGGAGATTGAATTAAAAATTACGGAACGCTCTGGAAAAATGCCGTGACAGTTCTGGAATTACGGAAAAGATACGTAATTTTTATTGAATATTTCTCTCCGTGTGTGAGCACCAAATTATTCACCAGGAAATTTCACGTTTCCAGAAATTGACAAAAGAATATTTTCATCTATCAAGCAAATCATCTTCGTCAATACTATGTCATAAACAGTGAGTATATTTCTGTCGGTATTTGGTCTAGCCTCCTATCCTCACTGGTCAGCCGAAGTGGTTGTAAAACAGCCTTCCGTTAAAAACCGGCCAAAATGCTCGGTTTTCGTCCGCCGAATGCCACTTTCAGGTCCTCAACCGACACTCAAACAAAATTATCATCTCCACCTCTCTCGCAAACAATCCAAAACCCTCATTCCAAGACTGGAAACGCACCTGCGGAATAATCACTCAAAAACTCCAGCCTCCCCCTGCCCCCTCCCCCTCGCCGGGTCTCTAATTGAAACCCGTAAAGCACAGTAATTTCCCTCATCACCTCGAAGTCCCTCCCCCCTCCAATTACAATAACAATTAACTCAAATACCAATTTCAGAATTTAAATAACCATCCGCCACTGGCTCGTATTTCCTTTTTTCCTCATTCATCGCACGCGAACATGGTGGACAATTCCGAACCTCTCGGTGCTCAAGTGCCCTCCTCAGTGCTCTGAGTATCCCCGGAGAATACCCAGAAGAGGGATTAACCGAGAAACTATCGGCCGAGTGGAACATACCTCAAACGAGAACTCTCGGAATAAAATCGAAATAAAACGAAATGAGTGAAAAAGAGTGAGGCTCACTCGAGTGTTGCACAGAGGCAGGGAGGAGTCTCTTGGTTCTTACTGGGCGGAGCCTATGGGTACCACAAAACACGCCGTCGGTTTTCTGACTTGAACTGAAGGGGGGAAATGCTGTAAACCTCCTGGCTACTATTAATTATTTATGCTGTATGTGTTGGGTGTTGCAACTCGCCACGATGTATTCAAATAACCTTATTGCTGGAAGAGGACGGCGGGAGGAGCGCCTGAGAGGGCTGGGGCGGGAGAGGGGGAGGGGGAGGACGCGCGGAGGGGGAGGTGGAGGGGAATGTCAGAGATCGAAACGGTTTTGGTCAATCGCGAGGCTGACGGGGCGCGTGCGATGACTTCAAGGTTTTTTCGACGGATTCAATGAGAGACGTGAGGAGGAAGAGAGAGAGGGCTGCATGTCGTTTGGACCAATCCCACGTGCAGACGGAATCGAT
Source organism: Diachasma alloeum (assembly GCF_001412515.2). NCBI lineage: Eukaryota > Metazoa > Arthropoda > Insecta > Hymenoptera > Braconidae > Diachasma > Diachasma alloeum. Next base: position 1,247,125 of record NW_021680464.1, on the reverse strand, counting down.
TCCATTGGATTATTATGATTGGATTTGAGATGGCTTGTGAGAGGCGGCGGTAACGCCTTCGAATGGGAATGACGCGATTGGAGTGACTGATTTTTGGTATGTTGGGTGAGAACATTGAAGAGTCGTGACGAGATTTGGGTGACACTTCGGGACGCTTCGAGGGTGGTTTTGTTGTATCGTAGTGCGAGTGATATTTGAAGGAATATTGTCAGTGGAAATTTATAACTTTAGGGGAAATTAATGGAACTCAATTTTGGGTCAATTGCTCCGTGGGAATTCGTAGAAATCGGGAAAATATTTATGAATTTCTTGAATTCATCGGAAGTAGCGTAATTTGGTCCTGAATATTCATGTTTTGATTGAACATTCAAATAAATTGGGGATTCTCGTCGAAAATTTTGAAATTTCAGTGATTTTTCAGTGGAATTTGCAATTTTATGGTTTTTTTCCTAAATCAGATTCAATGACACACATAAAAATTGATATAGTTGACTGTCTACGGAGTTTCCATTTTTCTTTCTAACAGTGAACCTTCAAGGACAGTTAAGTAATTTTTTTTAGGAAAGCGACATTGAATTCTGTATAAGAGAAAACATCATGAAATTTCTGATTTCACTGCACTTTTAATGGAATTCCAAATTTTTGAGCAGCAGGAAGACGAGAATTTTCCAAATTACTTGAATTTTCAATCGGAATAACTTAAATATTCCATTAAAAATGACATTGAACTCAAAGTTAATTAGAAATTCAAGAATTTATTTACGTGAATTTTTCCGATTTCTATTAATTTTCATGTAATAGTTTACGTTTTCTCATTAAATTGGAAATTTTGAAGTACGAATTTCCTTTAAACTTTATTGAAACAGTCACGTGATGAAATGTTACAACTTTTACGCAATAATTTTCAACAGTGTAAATGAAAAAAATAGAATACCATAATTTGATATTTTTTAAAATTTAATCCAGTGGACAGCCATGTGTGTATTATTTTAAGTTTGCATTTTCCATTTTAAATCACTACGAAACATTTTTTTTTAAATCCCTAATAAATTAATTCATACTCAACAATTCGCTGAAATCTATTTCAATCTTCACCCATTTCTCAAATTTATTTATAAGAAAAAAATGTTTGAATTTTTTTCAAAAACTTTCTCTCACAATATAATTCCAAAATTTGATAATTAGAAATCCATATATGAAATCAAGATATTCACTCAAACTAAAAATTATCCCCACAGTTGCATTAAAAAGGTTCACTGCCTGAAAGTGATGACAACCTATCAGAATGAATGGTAGATACCCCAAAAATCAATTTCCCGTAATTCAAAGAATTTCATTAAAAATAAATTAAATAAAACGACTCATAAAAAACCTAAAATGAATTCACAATCATCGAAGAGTCTCGAAGAGTCTCGGGCCACCGTGTGATTACGCCGGAGGACGATCCTCTCTCCATTGGGCCCTCAATATATGAGTAATTTGTATTCAGCCCGATCATCCGTATCGAAATTCGAATCTACTTAGTTCTGAGAAGGAGTTTTTAGCATGGGCTCAGAGAGTGTGTACCCACACTCTCGGCAAAACTTTGCCGGTGGTTTTCTACGTCGGGGCATTCCCTCGATATATATAACGTATGTATATCTGTGTATACAGATTCCGCCGATCGAAAATTCCCCCCTTGAAGGCAGTCATCTCTCTCTCGTCTCTGGGTTGAGCTAGTCGGAAATTCGTGGCTGTCTCACTCAACCCCCGCCCATCCTCACCCCTATAAGCTCGATATAATATTATTCCCGGTTTAGTTTAATGGTCCTGGGCGATTATTACGATGGTCCAGGGTACAGTTCTTCGTTTTTTTCTCTCTCTCATTCCTCTCTCTGTTCATCACATTACCTGGTTATACGTAAAATACCGAATTCAAGCGAAATATCGGAGGGAAAAGATTGAAAAGACGGGGGGAAAAAGGATGATTCTTTGGTAGTACAAAATGCTGTTGTGATTAGTCTGAAAACGGGTGGTCCAAATTACTCGTTTGGCATTCTCTCGTCGAGTCGTCTATCGAGTTTAGTTTCCGAGTATTATTGTTACAAAATTTGGCGTGCAATTCTAATGCTGCATAACACTATTAGAAATAAATTGAAATTCCACACATGAAATTTGAAAGATTTGAAATTTGAAATTTGAAGATTTGGAATTCCATCGAATTTTTCATGGAATTCAAAATTTCATGATTTTCCCTCCTAAATTAAATTCAATAAATTGAAATTCCACACATGAAATTTCAATTTATTGAATTTAATTTAGGGGGGAAAATCATGAAATTTTGAATTCCATGAAAAATTCGATGGAATTCCAAATCTTTGGGTAACAGAAAGAGAAGAAGTCCTCAAATTACATTTAATTTTCGATAAATTTCAAATCCCAGAGATATTTACATGAATATTTTTCATTTCTATCAATTTGTATTCGATACACGGAGAGAAATTTTTTAGAAAAATTCTAGTGCTAGCACGGGAAAAGAGGCGCAAAGTGACGGCCAGGAAAATATTCCAGTGCTGGCACTAGAAATTTTATTGGGAAAACGTGAATTTTTCCCCGTATTTCTGTGAAAATTTCACAGAAATCGCCAGAAATTTTACCCGAAATACCAAGAAATTTTACCTTAACAGCACTAAAATTTTTCACCGTCGGTGGATTGTGATTTTTTCCAGTACTCGTACTAGAATTTTTCTAGAAAATTTCTCTCCGTGTAATTAAATTAAAATTCACGCTTTCAATTGATTTTTTCACCAAATTATGAATTTTTAATGACAAAATTCCTTGAAATTTCAGTTGAACCGTCATTTGATGGAAATTTCCAAGAAATAAATCAGAAATTTAGGCGAAAAATTCGACAGTACACACTAGAATGCAGTTTTTCCATAACGAATGCTGAACAATAAATAATCTAAAATTTTTCTGTTGAGATGACTTCCTGAATAAAAAGTATCGTTTCTAAAAGCAAAAAAAAATTTAAAAAAAAGATCGGAAGACAATCCGTTTTGCCCCTGTTGTTTCACTGGCCAAAATTATTCTATTGAATCCCAAAGAATATGTTTTTCTCATTCAATATTCCTAAGACAAATAGTAAATTTGGTTAATCCAAGAAAAAAAGAATTGAAAATAAATACAGGAGAAGAATAAAGAAGCAACAGGGGCCTTCCCTAATGGTCTTGAGGGCAATGTAAAAGGCTCTTAATGACATTCGTGCCGCTACTCTAATTTCATCCCGAGTGAAAACTGAAGAAACAAGTGAATTAAGTGACGCTATGCGCTAATGACAGATCGGGTTCTTTATCTCTTTTTTTCTTCACACCAAACTCCCGTGATAAAAAAAAAGCCAACGCACCGATGCCTTAATATCGGGTACAACGTAATTTGTACTCCTCTTATTCTCCTCGTGGTTGTGTTGTTATTATTCTGATAATAAAAATATTTCTAAGTAGTCACGCACACTCGGGTTTCGCCCGACAAAGTGGCCTCAACTTCTCCCCTCTTAATTCGTTCGTTTTTTCTCTCTCATTTAAATATCTTCATTAATAGGACTGCGAAGAGGTTATCAGCGGCTCTCTCGATTTAATTGAACGTGTGGTTGAATCACCCGAGTGAATTCCGTGCGAACCTGCGCGTGGGGGAATGGTTGGGAATGAGAAAAGGATATTGTTGTAATTTTCTTATTAATCGGTTTGGTAATTGGAATGGGGAATTCAAAAGTCTGCAATGGTAACGAGAAAACAAGTTATCGTAAAGCTCAGCGTGCGATAAACTCGACTTATTGCACGGTGTGACGTAAAATTATATTTATTGAGGTGTTTCTTTCTTGGAACAAGTATTATGCACTTGAACCCACTTCAAATAAGTAAAATCTTACGGTAAATATCAATTATTTCTTCTTGGGATACATTTACTCGAATCAAATACAACATCCTCAAGTCACATGTATTCATCACAAAAATGGAAAAGTTCTATTTTTTTTTAAACTAATATAATCTCCAGTTGAGAAATTTTCCACTTCCATGAATTGATCAAAAATTCGTAGCTAGGAGATGAGTACATTGAGGAATGAATTGAATGTACATCACATTGAACGAAATTTGGGATATCCAAGTTTGCGCTGAATTGCCGTTATCCGTGATTCTGTTATTGTAGACTAATGCAATTGTTTAGTCAAGAAATATAAACTTTTTTCAACCCAACGACATCTTACTACAATCTCAAAGCTTTCTCCGCGTAACAATATTCATCCTGATTCGACAGACGAAATGCCCACTTCAATTATAATTTACTTGGATCAACGCATGATCATGGTGATTGAGATAACAACGTATTTAGTCATGAGAATAATTTTCATTTTTGAGGAAATCAACGAATTTCTGGGGTTAGCAAACTTTTGGTTGGAAAGAAATCAAGTACTCTCATTATTGCGACAAATAAAAGGAACTTCAATTCTAGAGAAGTTCGATTTCTTCAAATCAAATGTATCTCAAGAAGAGATAACTGGTATTCACTATGAATTCATGTTTATTTGAACATTAATAACCAAGTGATAGTTGGTTCAAATAAAATTCTCTTGATAACATTAATTTTTTCAGTCATAATTTTTGCAGCCATAGATGTGCTTTTCATTGAATCACGTATACATTTCGCTCTATGATTACCGTTCGTACAGTAATATTTGCCACGATTTTCTAGGTAATTTTTATCCAACTTTTCTCTCCATGCATTCCTCCCTATCGTATAAGAGATGGCGGCAGAATGTACGCTTGTTCTAATAGGTCAAGAAATATTTTCTTATAATTGCGCTATTAGGCAAAAATGAAAATATCATGACTATTATTTTACAAATGTATTTCCCGTTATTCTGCGAGGAATGGCGTGAGGGGAAATTCGCTAGTTCTCATAGGTCAAGAAATATTTTATTATAACTGCATTATTATAAAACAATAAGAATATCATGACAAGTATTTTACAAACCTAGTTCCCGTTATTTTGCAAGAGACGCCAGGAACAATGGCGTCAAGAAATATTTTCCTGTATAACTGCACTATTAGAAAGAAATAAGAATGTCATGACTAGTAATTGGATGGATTTAGAGACGAGAATTTAATGACGAGAAATACCTGAATTTTCAATGCAAACTTTGATTTTTTTAGTAAATTACACTAAATTTTCAGCCAATTGTGGAAATTTAAAAGTATATTTACCTGATTTTCCTTAATTTTCCTAGATTAATTGAAATAAAAGTCACGATTTCCGTTGATTTTCCCAAAAAAATTCAAATTTTCAGTGACGAAATCCCTCGGCGTTTCAATGAAACTATAATGTGATAAGAATTTTCAAATACAGATATGTAATTTTGAGGGATCTATCAGCGAACTTTAATGATAGACATGTTCCCGCAAATCAAACTTTTTTTTCTCCGTGTGTCACCAAATTTCAGTGACAGAAATAACACATCTTGGTTAATCTCGTCAGTCTAAAGTATCACCAATAATTAGCGATAGATTCCTAAAAATCAGCGACATGTTTCTGAAAATCCAAATTTTCTTCTTCTCTGCGCCGATAAGAAACCGTTTTCACCTCTCTAATTATTTAAATTCGTCCTCCCGATTCCCCCACCGACCAAAATCCATTTTTCCAGCAGCAGCAGTCACCACCTCTCTCGCTAACAGCATTCCCCATCGGACAACGACAATGCTCGGCTTACGTGGGAGTTGTTTTGTTGTTGGACGATCTACTTTGTGTCGCTTTTATCCAGTTAGTACCAACTAACAACGTTACCCCGTCTTCGAAGAGAGGCTCCTAACCCATCTTAACTATTTTTCCATCCTCCTCATCCCGCCTGTTTTTTTACATCCGCCGACAGTCAAGAATTTCCGTAAAGGGTTCGCCCGTTGAATGTTGTGTGGTTAAGGAGTGAAAATTCATTAGTTTTACTGCTACCTGTGTCTTCATCATCCTCGAGAGCTCCTCAAGATGATTTTTTTTCCAGTGGAAATAGAGGTGGGGCACGTGGGAGCCCGGCCGAATTTTAATTGATATTTCGTCGCCGGTGCGTAGGCCCATTGTTTCCTCTCACATTTTCATTAACATTGGTCGGCCTTTGAGGGGCCTATGGGCTTTTGTACAGCGCCGATCGTCGTCTCGATTCGACTCGATTGAGATCCAATTGTCCAAGTCACTCCGGGGTACCTGTTTTGTACGGCCCCAAGTGGAGTTTCTGGTCCTCATTCGAACACTATTTCGAGGTTACAAGAAATAAATGAGGAATTAAAATTGATTGTGTGGTTGTATTTCTTTTTATCTCAATTCATTTTGTTCTGGTTGGTTCTCGGGGAATTGATGGAGCCAAGATGATTTGTCTATTGCTTTTAGATGGACAGTTATATATTTTGAACGCTTTTGAATTGTTTTTGAATAATAAGCGAATTGAATTTCATATTTTTATTTCTCCTTGTGACTTTTCCCCATTCAAAACAAATTTTTATTGTTATCATCACATTTATTGATTTTTCTAGAGAATCTATATCATTAAAACTCACGAAAACCGCATGTTTGTGGAGTGAAAACGAGTTGTAGTGAAATTCTGGACGCGAATAAATTCGGTGGGGTTTAAAAAAATTATTTTGGGATGGAAAATTGATTGTTCATGGATTATTCATGATAAAATATCGTAATCTTTAAAAATCGTAATTATTGAACTATTTTATTAATCTTTCCCGTAAAGTAGATATTCTAATTTTTTGTTTCGATATATAAGAGAATTCTCATTTCTTGCAGAATCTTAAAATCTTTGCTAGTAGTTCAAAATGGAGAGGCTGATATAGACCTTTAATGTTTGAATAATTAAGTCATTACCATTAATCAACTGGTCAAAAACCCTGCGTTTATTTGCTATACAAATATAGAAAAATCGAAATACATTTGTATGCTGTTAAAGAAAAAATTGAAATTTCATGGACAGGTGACTGGTAATTTTGTGGAGAGTGCTTTTAAATTCCATTTTGGAGAATAAAATGATGAATTTCCGATTCCTCTGAAAATTCAATGAAATTCCAAATTTTTGAACAGCAGAAAGCCGAGAATTCTTCAACTGATTGTAATTTTCAATTAAGACATAAGTATTCAGTACCAAATCTCGCTGAATTGGCAAGTAATTGAAAATTTAAGAATATATTTACCTGAATTATGCTGATTTCTAGTCATTTTCATGAAATAATTGAACTGAATTTGACAGTTTTCATTGATTTTTCCACAAAATTAAAAATTTCAAGGTACAAAATTCCTTGAAGTTTCAGTAGATCTATAATGTAATAGAAAGTTGGAAGAAGTGTACCAGAAATTTCAGGCAAAATTTTTTAACAGAGTGCAATCTCAGGTTGTTCTCAGTAGAATGCCCCATGCAGTTTTCATAAAAAACCGATTGGGCACGAGAGCGATTGGGAACGGTTGTATTGATAAGGAAAACAACAAAGAATTCCTCAACTTATTCCAATTTTCAATGAAGACATCAATATTCAGTATTGAACCTTGTTGAATTCTTAAATAATTAAAAATTCAAGAATATATTTACGAAATTATCCTGATAAATCAGGATTAATTAATTTAAATAAGATTAATTTTCATGAAATAATTGAACTCCATTTGCAGTTTTCATGGATTTTTCCACAAAATTTTGAATTTCAAGCATCGAAATTCCTTCAAACTTCAATAGAGACAGAATCTGATAAAAAGTTTGAAGAAGTATACCAGAAATTTCAGGCAAAATTTTTTAACAGAGTGCAATCTCAAGTTATTCTCAATAGAATGATGCATAGCCTGAAACTGTCAGTTTTCATAAAAAACCGATTGGGCACGAGAGCGTTTGAAAACCCTCATATCCACGAGGAAAACAACAAGGAATTCGTACAAGCTGATCCTTCCATCACGGTAATTTCCACTATATGATTTTACACCGAGGATTTTTCCTTCGTTTCTCTCCACTTTCAAATGAATAAACGTATCTAAAATAAGGGGTAATGATCTTGGTGACCCGCAGGTCACACCGACTCAATGTTTCCTCAATCACGAGAGCCTGATATACGCAGAGTTGTAATTATCACGTGAGTAAATACGTGCGATTCTAGATATGTACGCGAAGAAGTTGAGGAAAATATGAGGAATATAGGTAGGCACGACTACGTGATACTGGGACGATAACCCATCGCGCGCAGTTTCGCTTTGCCTCTCGGGGTATATTACACTCTCTCCTCCGTGTGGATTTTCACGGTGGGGAAGTCAGGCGCACGTGCTTGCCAAGGTGTAATGTCAACTTTCCACTTTATGTGTAAATAAATTTGCTGGACTATTCCGTATTTTTTTTACTAGAAAAAATATTTAAGAGGTCCTTACGCCCTTAAGAACCTCTTCCTAAAAATATTGGAGAGGTTCTTAAGGGCGTGAGAACATCTTAAATCTTTTTCTTCTTACGCCCTTCTGATCCTCCAATAATACTGGTCGAATTCGTTCGATATTTTCCACCCTCATCACCCTCCCGACGAATTCAGAGTTCAATGAATTGGAAGAAAATGGATAAATCGCCAAAAACGTCTCATGATTCCATGTCTTAATGGGGTTAATAATATCTTAGTGACTAAATAGTCTTCAAGTGTCTTGAATTGAGACAGAAAAAAATATCTTAAATTTGATTAATTGTGCTTCAATACATTACGGAAAAGTCTTGTTTATCAAACGTCTTGTTGTTGGACGAAAAAAAAAACACGGAAAACGGAAAATCAAATCAAAATGCAAAGTGAGGGTTCTCATCTCGATCATTCTCGTGCATTTGATTGGAATTCATTAATTGGCAGATTTTAGGAGCAATGAAAACTCAATAATCCGCCCAAGGAATATTATTAAATGAGGGGTACAACGAATTACTCAATAATAATGCTGAGCGTCCTGGGAAAAGACAATGAGGGTTCCGGAGATGGAGAATGAACGGAGCGGAAGCCATCTTTTGTTTACTGCGGAGATTTATCCTGCGGGCAAACACCAAGTCTTTATTGTACAAATTCACAAGCTCCATATTAAGCAATCAATAATGCACTTACAATCCATAAGAATATTGGAGAAAAAATCCTGTAGATAAATTTGGCAGAAATTTTGGGGACAACTCTTGGACATTTCCAGCAAGTAAGAAGATAACCCACACGGAAAAATTTATGTTTTGAAAAATATATAAAAAATATCGTAAATGGGCCCAATTTATATTAAAAAAATATATATGGATTATGTATATTTTTCATATATTATTTATAAATTTGAACAATATATGGAATTGGCCCATATATATTTTTTTTAGATATTTTTTGGTGGGGGAATATTTAGAAAAATATTAATACTTCACCAAATTTAATGTGAATGCTATGCTAATCAGATCTGAATATTTCCAATTTTTGGTCGCGCAGAAATAAAAATTTCGTAGGACAATTCAAAAAATTGAAATACTCAAATCTGTGGAGCCCATTGAAAGAATTTAGCTGCACACTCAGAAAAAATTTTTTTTTGATACGTCGGTCTTTACGTGTCTCAAGAAGCTCATGGTTCAAAAGTGGAGAAGAAGAGAATATCTCACACTGAGAAAAGAAGCCTTCTGTCCAGCGATTTTGTTCTTGTCCAAAAGATGAAGGGCAATTTGTTCACAACAAGAAAAAGACTTCTGGAACCAAGTTAAGTGATTTTGGCATTCAAATATTTTGTAGTTGAGACTTGAAAAGTGTTGAATAAATTGATTTAACTAGACTTGGTTTGAGAAATCCCTTTTTTATCACAAATAATTTACATTGTTGATAATTACCGCCTGAATTTTCGGAAAATTTTATCATGTTCAATTTCCATTGAAATTTCAGGAAATTTTGTCATTGAAAAATGAAATATAATACTTCAAAAATAAAATATTCTTCTGTCATTTGAAAAGTAAAATAAAATTTTGGATTTTTGAGTTCATCCATTCCATGAAAATTCGGAAAAATCAGGGAAATTCTGGAAAAATTGAAAATTTATGTCATTTTCTTTCGGAATATTCATGTTCCACTGGAAATTCAGTCAAGTTGTGAAGCTTCCGCCTCACTCCCCTAAAAACTCATGGATTACCTTGGATTCTACCTAAAACTCAAAATTTCATAACTATTTTTCCCTCAAATCGGATTCAATGTCACTCCCATGAGAATTCCTACCCTATTTTCCATGACATTTCGAAAAATTTCTAGCAGTGTATTTTCGTCCTTGGGATCACTACACTGTCAAAACATTACTCTTGAAATTTCAAGTGAAAAAGCGTGAAATTTTTAACAACGACAAAGTTACATGAAATTTCTATATTTCTTCATTGACAAATCAATTAATTTCTTGAACATTGAAGTAATTCTTGAACATCGAAAATTTTGAAACTTCAGACAACTTTTCTGAATTTTCAATCTACTGAAAATTGAATTGCATGCGATGCCTAATTTTCACGATGAGTTTAGAAATTCAAGCTTTCATTGAGAAATCAATGAAAAATCCAATGTTCTTGAATTTCCAAGATGAATGAGAAATTTCCTGAACGTTTTCATTTACAATAATTTTAAATGAAAACGTTCACAAATTTCAATTATTGAATTCAAACTCACAACATCGAAAATTCAGACGATACTGTGACTGAAATTTCAAGAAATGTCTAACAGTACATAATCTCTGAACGAAAGTTTTTTCTTTCTCAGTATAATATACCTTCATCTTCTCAATTTTCGAGCCACGAGTTTCATTCTTCAAGTGAAAACACACTTATCAAAACCCTTTTTCTTCTCAACGTAAGATAATTTTGACCAAACGTCTCTCCCCTTCCCTCGCGCATGTGACACTCGCTGAAACTCCTCGAAAGGATTGAAAGAGCCCTCTCTCACCCACCTCGCGATCGAGTGCCTCCCCCCGTCTCGTCGTCCATTTCCCCCTCTTTCCCACCAGCGTCCGGAGTATCAGCGGGGGATTAAGCATGTTTAACACGCGATTAATTAATTCGCACTCGGGCTCGAGTCTCGCCGGGGCAAGCACCACCTCGAGATAAGCCCACACATTCAGTTCCTTCTTTCCGAGTCCTCTGCATTGGGTGTAATCGTCGTAACAAGTGGCTGAGGCCCACCTCTGGTTACGATTCTCGCATGACGAAGGCGGCAACCGAGTCATAACTCCCAGGGAGACACCTCTCGAGATATCACACACGCGTCTCAGGGCCTTCTTAGCATATAGAGTGCTCCGATTAGGGGTTTATCTGCGTCTGTTGTTTTTTTACTCATTCTGGACTTCATTATTGTTATCAGACGGAGAAAATCGTGTTGCTATTAACGGAATTAATGTAATAATGAGGGAGGGATGGATTAGTAGAACTGTTTGGAGAGCTCTGGATAATTTATACGTGTAAATTTGCGATAATTGATGGACAAAGAATGCGCGATATTTATAATTGAGGTGGAGCTGTTTATTAGCCCGTCCATCAGGAAATCACTCATGCGGGCATCACGCAGGTGGCCCCCGGGCGTTTCACGTTTGAAAAAAAGGATAAACAAAAGGATCTTCATGTCGGATGTCATCCGGGTAGTATCGTATGACCCATTGAGCACGGGAGACATTCCCACTCTCTGATGGTATTTTATTCTCGTGTGGGTGTTCGAGGGCTTTCGAGGGGAATCCATCCTCTGCAGCGGTGAGATGGGACAAAGGATGTTGTTTAATGCACAGGTCGGAGATTAATCTAATAATGTTTGATTTAGGGAGAATTATTGGGGGTTGGGGGGGGGAGGTGCATATTGAGTTTTGGAATAAAAATTTGGAAATCTAACTACTTAGGGGAGCTGGTGCGAGGGACTATTCACAGGCGTAATGGCGGTGTCACTTGCTGATGCAACCAATTGTAATTACAGTGAAATCAATGTAATCATTGTAATCAAGTGGTAACCATTTGCACACTGAGAAAAAAATTTATTTGTGAGAAATAAATTTTCTTAGCACAAGTAAATATTCAACTGTCCCATACAAAACCTCCATTTGATTACTTGTGTCAAGAAAATTTTCTCTGTTTTTCTTGGGAGAAGTAAATTTTTCTCTCAGTGCAATCAGTGTAATCTTTCGTAGTTGCTCCTAGTGAGACCGAGAATTTTGGTTTTGAATTTTCGAGCGCGTCATTTCTACCAGCGGTAAGTCTCAGAGATCCCTGGATCAATTTTTCTTGGCATCCCAAATGTTTATGGTTCAGAACCTTGCATAACCAATGCGTTTTGCACACAGCATTTGTCCGTACAAAATTGATTCAACAGAGTTAAAAAATCTGGAGAACCAACGACTGAATTATCTCTGAATTATCTGCTGGTAAGTTTCATTCTCCATCAATGGTAGATAATCTGTAAATTTAATTTGCTGATAGCACTTATAAATGCCCAAATTTTTAGATGGAGTGGTGGAGACTGCATTCCTCTGTTCTAATCCCCGCCACCCCTTCATCATTTCTTTGCAGGTTCTAATAATTAATTATTCCATTAATTCATATTTAATAAGAGGCCACTTTTTGTGATTTCAATGACTACAGATGTTTGGTAATCACAGAATGTAATCGACGAAATCATTTGTAATCATATAATCACATTCTGTGCTCTTGGTAATCACGGTTATCACGTAGGTAATGGTAATCAGTGTAATCAGTCCCGTAATCCTGGGTAATCGATCATATCTTGTAATTGCGGTGTCACCCCATTCTCCTGTGAATAGCCCCTCGAGCTGGTGTTTGTACCGCCCACTTTTTGTTTTTTTCTTATGCGAATATTTGATAATAACAAGTAATTTCAACAAAAATTTTCAATTTTGTCCCGTGGATATATCGTTCAAAAAACTCTAAATCATTTCCTACCGAATTCTTAAAATACTTCGACCCCTGAATTTAATATTTTTCAAATTTTCAGTTGGCCCACAATTGAATGAAGTGCGAAATATATGTTCGTTATCCATTTCCACATCTGCGATCTTTTCGATAGCAGAAAAATATCTTCATCAGTTATTATTGGCTATTTTATCAGCCTCCGCGTTTGTGGGTGATTCCGCCCAGAGTTTGTGGGTAATGCCGCCCAGGGTTTTTATAGGGCAGTTAGACTCTGCAGCTAGAGGGCGGTCGAGTGACAGTTCGATTGTTTGGGGTAGTCGGTGGCCATCGGGTAAATTCAGAATAATTGATTATTATTCACGTGAAATCTTTCTCAAAATGGAGCCAAAGAACGGAAACGAAGGATGGAAATAGGAAAAATTATAACAGTTGGTTTGCATTGCTCAAAAAAGTCATCAAAACAAGGTGGGCATTATTGGACGCATGCCGGGCGGTATTACCCTCAAAGTTCGATTCCATCGCTCACTGGCCGATGGCAACTGAATTACATAATTGAATATGTTTAATGTTAAAAAAAATCTGTCCTCTTCACATCTTCGAGTAAACACCTCGAAGAACCCATTCTAACCGTTAATGACTGCTTGTAGAGAGCGGGACTGGAAAAACCGACTCATTTCTCTTAGGGCCAGCTCCCCTACGATATTTTTGGCGGATATTTTGATTGATAGGACCTTCAGACACTTCAAAATGGTATCTCGAATTTTTTCAAAATTTTCTGAGGCTCTACTGCAGTGTAATTTAAAAAATCAGAAAAAGTGCGGTGCGGCGCTCGTAGCCCAAGGATCGGAGTGTTAAGCAGATTATTTTTGCAGTGTGGTTCTTGAATTTTTGTTCATTATGCAACGAGAATTAAATTTCACATATTCTACATCAATTCCCCAAGTATTCAATTAATTATTCCGGTAAATGGGGCAGGTGGTGTCCTGAGAAAGGTGAGAAGTCAGGACGACACTAACAAAAAAGACAGATGGCACCCATAACAGAGCGGCCGAGAGCCTCTTTGTTCCTCTCTGATCGAAATAAATTCGATTCCCTTGAGAGAATAAAATCCAAAAGAGGATATCTCCAAATGGCTCTTGATCGTTTCTCGGTTAAACACTTAATTATTCGCATCACGGAAATCGAACGAGAGTGGAACTAATGGACGCTGGATGCCACAGGTCTCGACCTGAGGACGATTATCCCCGAATTTCCAGGGATATATGATGTCTTTTGTTGTTGCTTTTATTCTGGATCAGTTTTACTTGAATATATATAACGTCACGAACGTCTTCACTCGGGTGAGGGGCCCGCGGCGACGTTTTGCGGATCATCGTACGGCTCGTTGGGTCAGTCCTGGTTACTCGCTGATCCTTTCAGGATGATTAAGTACCAATCGGAGTCCTAATTCATCCGGAGGGATTCCGGGAGAATGATCCGGGAATTATTAATGCATTTTAAACGTTTGAGGTTATCCTGGTGGCAGCTGCACGGAGAGAAATATTCAGTAAAAATTACGGAACTCACAGTTCACTCACCGATTACGGAATCGACTCAGAAAATTTGAGTGACGGTATCGTAATTTTTCACAGGAGATTCAGGTAAAAATTACGTGACAGTTCTGTAAATTTTCTTACAACCACATTTCGCTCCCGAATTACGGAAAAGATATGGAATTTTTATTGAATATTTCTCTCCGCGTGGAGCATCGTACTGATCATGAATATTTTTTATTCAAGTGCATGAAGACAATTAGGAAAATTTAATACACATACAGTAGAACAACTAGTGTCTCAAATTGAAAAATTGAGATATCCACTCTAGACATTTTAGCGGTTTTACTCGAGGATTTTTTGTTTCAAATTTATGATTCTATTCTATTCTACGTTTTAAGGCCGTCCAACTTCGAGGTTTTACGGGCCTCAAATTTATGATGTTTCATTTGTTTTTCTGAATATTTCATTTTTCTCAGTGCACGGAGAGAAATACTCAGTAAAAATTACGGAACAATTCACGTAATCCGTAATGGGGAATCGTTTTCCGGCAATTTTTATAGGAAGGGAAGAGAAGAAATCTGAAACGTTCGGTGAATTTTCCGGTTCATCACCAAACAAAGTATGAAATTGTCACGTAATTTTTCCCGAAGAAGCAAAATCTTACAGGAACTTGCCGACTTCTTATGCCTACTAAATAAAACATTCTTGAACGTTCAACAATTTTTATGAAGACTGACTTACAATCTTGAATGACACTTGAATACTCTTTAAGTGTCTTGAATTGAGGCAATTTTCCAATTGTACCGTAAATAAATTTTTTTTTCCTTTCACACTGTTGAAAATTTTCGTCTGAATTTTCCATGCCAAATTCCGGAAATTTTTATCGTGTTCAAGTTCCACTGGAATTTCAGGAAATCTTGTCATTGAAAAATCAAATATTCCATTGATTTTACGTTCAAATTATCTGGAAATCAATAAAATATTTGATTTTTCAGTTCAATTATTCTATGAAAATTCAGAAAAATCAGGAAAATTCAGGGAAAACTTGAAAATTCGTGTCATTTTGTTTCCCAATGTTCATGTTCCACTGAAAATTCAATCAAGTTGTGAAATTTCCATCTCTTCCCCACTAAAAGCTCATGAATTTTCGTGAATTCTACTTAAAACTTGAAATTTCATACCCATTTTCCAACTAAATCCGATTCAATGCCACTCACGAGATTTGCTATAATATCCTCTATGAAATTCCAAAAAAAATTTAAACGGTGCAGCTTGAATGAAATTCTCCACGTCATATATTCGTAAATATTTCTAGAAATGCTTTCAACCCAAAAATTCACAAGGTTTTTTCTCCATTTTGATCTATAAATCCAAAGATTCCTGCAATTGATAGGTAAAAAATGATTTGCCCTCGAACAATGTAATTTATTGGGAGAAGGGAAAGACGCCATCAAGAGGAATAAGAATGGCGTAATAAAAGAGGAAAAAAAGGGAATAAGAATAAAATACACCCATCCACACATATAATCGTAGAATCGCATTCACGATTGGGATCGACAGTTTATCCCCTCGGCGGAACGGTGTTTTTTGCATAATGCTGTGTTTCTGAAAAAGGGGCACATGTGTGTAAAGAACGAGAGTGAACCCGATACGAAAAGTTAATTCGAGCGCGAGAGTTGCTTTCATTCTCTTTTTGATTCCATTTTTTCGAAGTATAACTATTGGGTTACGCCTGGGGGTAGATATGCGTGCGGAACAGTCTCGATTTATTTGTCCGCATCCAATCTTCGGGGGAATCTTCGCTGGATTCTTTTGTTTGTACCGCATCACCCTGAGGTGCGGGTATTTTTGAGTCGTTCGGTGAGAAGTCTGAGCTTTGGGATGAAAGAATTTGTTCATTGAATTCATGATTTGTTGTCGTGAGCTGGGATATAAAACCACTTTCTTCATTTCCTTTTTTTCACAGAGAAAAAAAAGTTTTTATTTTCGGGGACACGTCACTCATTTTCAGGAATCCATCCGCAATCATTAGGGATTATTTTCACAATTGTGAAATTTAATGATTGCGACATTCCGAAGGTCAGTGATTTTGTTACAATTTTCTAATGGCATTGTCGCGAATTTCCAGTTATCGTTACTAATTTTCAGAAAAATGTCCCTCATTTTTAGAGACTTATGTCTAATTTTCGGTAATATACGCCGAAAGAAAAAATTAATTCTACCGAAAAACCAAAAAAAATGTCCCCTATTCTATTTTTGCAATAAAAATTTTCAATCTCGGCGCACGCTTCACATATTTGACACAAAAAATAGCTTTTTGATCATTTTTAACAAACGATTTTTTTGGGACAAGTAAGATTCGTTTGAGAACTCTGCTGTTTTTCTCTGTGTTTATTGAATCATTCATTTGAAGAAATAACTACCCTAAATGATAAAATAGTACCCTATGTCATCGCACAGCGAAAACGAATGTCTAAATTTCCACACCTTTTGTAGACATTTTCCAGACACTAAAAAACGTCTGAATAAAATGAAAATTTGTCTGACCTTCATACATGAATTAAGATGTTTAGGCGCCTGTTTGTCTGGAATTCAGACGAATTTCCATTTTATTCAGACGTTTTTTAGTGTCTGAAAAATGTCTACAAAAGGTGTGCAGGCGTCAGATAGTACTATGAGTCAGATAGTACTATTTTACCACCATGTGACACAATATTTTATGTCACTCGAGCGAAGCGATGTTAGAAGCCCGGTTTATCCGGCCTAGCCCCACAAAAGAGACATGACATGACTAACAATCTACTTATTGCGCCATTTCCCCAATAATGAAAATAAAATCACCATTTAACCCTCATTAAAGACAGGAAAGCTCCTGCTGTTATTAACTGGCACATTGACGGTATTGTTTTTCTACGTTCTTGGGATATTGTACAAACCCATCGATGCGATATCTCGTGCGCATAACGCATAACGTCAACAACAATAGATTACGCTCTAACGTAGACACCGCAGTGGCAGGCCCCCCAAGAGTGAGAGGGTTGAGAGTGATAAAGGGAGATGGAGAAAGGGCTAGAGTGAGGATGATGCGTGCATTTCCATCGTATGATCCTCCCGCATGCACTCACACTCGATGAATATTACGATGACGAGGGAGGGGGCGAGGGGGGATCCTACGCCCTTTTGCGTATGTCCCCCCACCCCCTCCGCCCACCCCCCCGCAGCCCCGTGAAGCTAAACATATACAGGTTGGACCTCTCTTGCGCACCACTGCTCCCTCCCCAGCGAGAGGATCCGGCACATCGAACCGATCGACTCCAATGAGATTTCATTGTCTCGAGTAATTAATATTGATTACAACAGAGGGGTTATACCTGCTTGCGCGTCACCACTCCTGGGCCGCTTATGTGGCTTAAACCTTCACTCTGTCCCTCTCAATTTGATAACCTTCTGTCCCTCTCTCTCATTCCCGTGAGCGTTTCACATAGCGATTCTATTAGGATTTGCCCCGGTTTGCCAGCATATTCACACTCATCCCTATCTTCTCTCCCACTTCAATCCCCCTCCCCCTGGCAGACCACCAACAATCGCCACTTTTGCTTCAATACTCACTTGACTGTTGAACGTCGCTGCGATGACCGCATCGTCATCGTCCGTGTTGTCATTATCGCGCTGACGCTCTTGGGCGAGAGAGTGGGGATTTTCGTCTCTCTCGTTTTTGGTGGAGTTGGTGGGTGAGGCTATTGATCCGGCTGATGATGACGGGGATGATTTTCGATGAATTTCAATGATGCACTGACCATAGCATTTTTTACCATTTGTGGAGGAAATCTGTAGAAGTTCGGTAATTTTTTTAAGAAAGGAAGCTCGTTGATAGCGGAAATCGATAGCCCTCGGGTTCGTTCGGGTTGGATAGGGCCGATTAGCCCTCTTTGATTGGCTAATCGGCCCTATCCAACCCTATGCACGCGGCTGCGGATTCTACACTGCACCGCATTCGCACTCCTATAGAACATAGGAGTAGCATGGGAAACCACAGGAAACCCGTGCCGGNACCACAGGAAACCCATGCCGGTACAGGCGGTCACTATATTAGCGACCTCCCGCTCGCCGAAGCCTCCGGTTGAAAAACTCGGTTCCACGGGGAATCGAACTCACAACGTTTCGCACACTAGGCTCGCACCTAGCCGCTTCGGCCACCGACATCGGTTGGGAAAACGATTTTAAAAAAAACTAAATTGAATATATTGGGTCCGTGAGAGCAGTACACTCGCACCTTCAACCGAATAGTTTATAGTCTAACAGCGTTTTATACACGTAACTGTATATGACTTAGTTATGTTAGTTAATAGTTAACGAATCTCGTTTGGAATAAATGAATCTGTCTATCAGTGTGAAGTGACTACTTAGACCGAATTTACGAGGTTATATGGAACACATGTGCAGTGCTCCCGACCAAATAGATCAGTCGAAATCAGTCCAATTCTCAAACTCAATGTAAACACAACTAACGTGCTTAATACAACACCTTTATTCTGCTAAACCACGAGTTATTATTCTATGACATACACCAAACCGCCACAAAAAACCATGAAATTTCCAAATTTTGGAGCAGCAGAAAAATGACAATTTCTCAACCCCCTTGAATTTTCCACTAATTGAAAATTTAAAAATATATTCACCTGAATTGTCTTGATTCCTATTCACTTTAAGGGAACAATTGGACTCAAATTTACCGTCTCAATATTTGATTCTTTCATAAAATTGTTCATTTTCATGGTGAAATTCCTTGGAATTTCACTGAAACTGTTACTTGATTTCCAAGAAGTGTAGCGGAAATTTCGCCCGAGATTACCAACAGTGCGACCTCCAATCTCAGCAAGCATACTCTCAATACCACATTCTCACTCCAAGAATAATTTTTCTCCCCCAGAGAAGTACATAAAATTCAAACACTTTGCATTCATTCCACCAGAATATATACACATCGAACACGACCGTAACGTCAAGATAATCGTTCGCTAAGACTTTAATAGCCCCATTGAAAACGAGCCATGGCACTTTGCCCGCTGCTCTATACGCTCCTAGAACGCTCCTATAGCACGTTGAGACACACCAACGGGGAAATAAGTGGCGAAGGGGTTCGCCTTGGAAAACGGAAACGATAGGACGCCGGAAGGTGTCCAGCTACAAGGAAAGGCTTTCCTCAATGGCGCTGGAAGGCGCGACGAAACGGCGTAGGGAGCCTATTCCTCACGAATACGCGCCGGTACATGTATTTCGAGTGAAAAATTGGCCGGCGAGCGAGAGAACACTGAGGTGTGTATTTCGTTCCGCCGTACACTGTTTTTCGCGCGCATATTGAGGGCACACGCACTCGTCTTATGTTGAGTGAACACGCAAAATTTATTTATGTGAACATTCAAATAATTAATAAATAAATTCATTTTACCCCAGTAGTTGCCAAGATAATCTAAAATTACTGAAATATTTATTTTATTTTGAACGAATTTGTTGCAAATTGCGAGGAACCTGCAAGTGGCCATCGCCGGGGGGCCTTCAGCCAAGTATTTACATTTTATTATATGAACCTAAAGATGGGTAGTAGCAAAATAGAAACAGTCTGTTTGTGTGTTCATTTTGCTGGGTGATTAGTAAAATCATTTATCAATAGCCAGAGAAAAATTGGAGAAAGATTATCTAAATTATTTCCCTCATCAGCCTGACGGCCAATAGAATTGCACTATTCGACTGTTATTTTATGTAGTCAGCTCGGTATTCAATTGATAATTTTTGATAATTCCACTGGCAATTTTTCATGTTGATATATGTATGAAAAATAAATGATTTCTTGATTGAATGAGACTCTCGTTGGAAGTGACAGGAATCTTGTTTCATAGTGCAATTGTCTTGGCCGAAATTTGGATCATTTCGCGGGGGGATTTCTAAAATAATTTATAAATACCCAGAGAAAAATTGAAATTAAGAGAAAATTTCGTCGAAAAATTTTGTACTTGTCCGGCAGATGAGGGCGATTGGTTCTTATCAAGAAAACGAGTTCGCAAATCAATTCAAGTGGTTTTTGCATAAAGTAAATTAGAATCGAGGCTAAAAATCTATTAAATGCACGGAGAGAAATGTTCAGTAAAAATGACGGAACTCATAATTCACTCGCCGATTACGGAATCGACTTAGAAAATTCAAGTGACGGTATCGTATTTTTTTACAGGAGATTCAGATAAAAATTACGGAACGCTCCGGAAAAATTCCGTGACAGTTCCGTAAAATTTCCTACAACCACATTTCGCTCCGGAATCACGGAAAAGATACGTAATTTTTATTGAATATTTCTCTCCGTGCCAATTAATTCAATTTTACTCAGTCCGCGAAATCGGTTTCTTCATCATGAAATTGTCTTCGTCTTTAGGACTTTAGGATTCAAGATAAATAGTTATTCAAAACGAGTCGATTTGGCCAGAATTCTTTCCGCGAAATTGATAACAAGATCAACCATTTTTTCTCATACAGTAAGTTCCGCCAGGTAATTTTTATCCAACTTTTCCCTCCGCCACAGGATATTGTTATATTAACCATTTTTTCCGTGCAGTTGATAAGCATAAGCGTAATTGGTGGGCAGAAGCAATTGTTTTGCCCTCAATATCAAATTAAAAACGATATTTTATATTTTTCAACCGAAATTATTCCCTCGGCGCCCGAGTCTCGGTCCTACCCACTTCCTTCAATCATACCAGTAGCAGGTGGGAACAATATCTCTCCGCACTTAAATCCAAAGATCCATTTCTCCAGCGCAGTTAACCACATGCCCTCCTCTATTTCCTAAAACGTCGTTGAAATACCTAAAGTAGAAATTATTACCGGCGTTTTAGCCCCGGGAAGGTGTCACGATTTATCGACCTTCGATTTACTTCGACGCCTTTCATTCCGTAGGTAATATTAGGGTGTGAAAAAAGGAGTGGGGTGGGGGTGAGGAAAGGAAACGCTGCCTCTCTAATTTTTGCAGAACCGTCACGAATGATTGAACGGCCAATCAATTCACTTGGGGGTTTAGGACAAAGACAGGGGGGTGCCTATGGTCGAGGGGTGAGAGAATTAGATAAATATGAAAATATCAACTGAGAGCAATAAGTTTAATGTAGTTGACTGACATTCGAATCACGCGCCTGCGCGTGAGGGCGTAATTGCCCCGAAACTCATAATTTTCCGAATCATTTGTTCAAATAACTTTCTTATGAAATCTGAACAAAATCTGAAACTTATACGTATTCTCAAGAAGGATTTGATTTATCACCCACTAGTTTTTCCTCAGTAGTTCATTATTTTTTTGGGTGCCATGGAAATTTCCCTAATTGAGATTGGGATAACCTCGAAGGTTATAGCTGGAGGGATTACAATATTATTATTTTGTATCATTATTTTTTTTCTTGAGACTGAGATCTGAAAAAAATATGCAAGAATTCCCAATGATGCTGCATACTCAGAATTTCCTCCACTGAATTTTCCAATTTTTTTTCATTATTTTGACTTTTCAGCCGAAACACCTTAGCGTCAAAAATGTGAGATATCTCAATTCTAGCTATTAATTCTAATCAACTCCAAAGAAAACCTTACTACATGCAATATTAAGAAAGTTGAATTATTCTATTTTCCTCTGACCTAAATGATTTGGGCAATTATGCTTCGTTCACTCATGTTTCATAGAATGGAATTCAATTCTTTTTTTTTATTAGGCGGGCTTCATGGAAATTCGACCCATCGAAAGTCAAGTGTGAATAAAATTGAATTGAAATTGAATTGAATAAAATATTATTCACTATACTCATTCAATAAATTACAAAAAAAAATTATTTAACATTGGAAAATCCGAAATGGATGGCAAGATTTTTGGCAAAACTGCAATCTTGCTTTAAAAAAAGTTCCTAACTTGATCGAAATACCTGAATATCCTTAAGGGTTAATAATTCCACCGGATGATTCAATGATTGAGGATAATTATCTGTTCCGTTCTTTCATAAAATAAATCAATCTGACATATGCAAACATTCCGAAACGACTCAATCGCCGCTGATAACCAGAATATACGAGACAGCATAATGTGCACTGCATAATTGAAATGAGATATTCCCCCGTATTTTTTATACCGAGTCAGAATGAGGTGCCCCATTGTCTGGTCTCGTGACTCTCGTGAATCAAAAGCCCGTGGAAATATATTCATAAATGTAATTACATTTGAAATCATCAGACTGGCGTCATGTCTAGGGGATATTTATACGTCAGTTAAAGTACTGAATTCACCTTCTCTTCCCATATCACGTGTGCGAATGAACCCAAGTCGAATCACCACAATGCACTTGTCTAAAGAGCCTCAAACGGTCTGGGCATTTATAGCTGTTCATGATGTAATGATTCGTTACAACTCGTTCAACGATAACACGCGAATCGTTCAGAAGAAAATTCTCAGAGATTAATTGAGACAACGTGAAAATTCAAGGGAAAAAGACGACTTGTTTTCCTTCATAGGAAATTTTAATTTCGTTGTCCATTCAGTGACACGAAATAACGTTCAATTTTTTTTACTTTTAGAATAATTTTTTTTCATCAGTTAAAAATAATATTTTCGATGTCAGGGATGTTTATATGTTTTTCGAAAATTGTTTTTTCGTCGATAATCTTTTTAATAATTATGGATGAGTATCAGTGCTTCCATTCGAACATTTGGCTCTAGGTTATCAGACATTTTGAAATGGTTTTATCACTTAAATTTTGAAGATTTGAATTTCATTCTTCACCTCGAAGCGTTAGGAATAATTGTAAAAAATCAAAAACTATATAATAAAACTATATAATATATATTTATGTTTTTAATATACAATATAAATATCAAATATCAAAAATGAGTGTTTTTTAAAAGATTTTATAAAAACTATTATACACAATTCATCAAGAATCAGGTTTTTGTTTTGCAAAATGTCGGCGGTTGAAAACACCCATAATATCCTCAAAAGGTCTATTTTCTGGTTCGGGTTTTGTTTTCTATAGAAATAAGGGAGAGTATAGCAGCTTGAGGTATTATTGAACAAATAAAAGTGAGGGGTACATGAGCCACCCACTTCTTCCTAATTGGCAAACCACCGGATCCGGTTTCTCCCCCTATAAATGTATCAACCGCACGCTGACGTACCATTACGTCTTAACACGCTATTATTTACTCCCTAAATATCTGTCATTTCTGAATTCTAGGTTCGTTTGAATGTGGGTATCAATTAATTTTGACAGTCATTTGATATATCCACAGACAGCGAAAAAGTTGCTAGTTTTCAGAACTGAGGAAGTCATTTTAAAATCGTAGTTCTACAATAGAATACGGTGCTCCTGAGAATGAAAAATTGGTTGTTTGCTTTCAGTAGAAAAATCTATAAAAATCAATACCATATCCCTATTTATTTTCGGTGAATAAAGTCCTTAAATGAAGAACTTAATCGTAATCTTAAATTAAGAACCTAATGAGGTTCGTAGGTTCATCACCACAACAATGTTAATTGTAGAACCCTAAGTTTCTTATTCTGAGTGCAAAATTCTGCATTTCAGAATTAAAATTGCCTCAAAATGAGAAACAAGGTGGGTAAAAAATACTGACAACTAGAACTGTTTTCTTTGATTTTTAGGGTGTTTCGGTTGAAAAGTCAAAATAATGATTTAAAAAAATTGAAAAATTCATGGGAGAAATTCTAAGTATGCTGCATCATTGAGAATTTTTGCACATTTTCTTCAGATCTCAGTTTCAAAAAAAGAACTGTAACTCCGGCTATAACCTCCGAAGTTACCCCACTCTCAATTAGGAAATTTCCATGGCACCCAAAAAAATAATGAACTATTCAGGGAAAAAAATTCCAGATATATCGCAAACTACATGAATTTATTATGGGAAGGACATCATTTCTAGTCTTGACAAGTCTCATCTTGTTGGAAAATTTTTTCTCTCAGTCTGAAAACGAAATTATTCATCAGGAGATTTTACGATTTTTAAAAATGACAAGGGAATATTTTCTCTTCAGAGGCTCTTCTATTGGCTCTCAACATTTCAATAAATTTCTAACCCACAGATTTCTAATGAAAACTAGAAATTTTTTTTCAGTGTTAGAGGGAATACAATGAAAATGAAGTTTCAGGTTCTAGAGGTATATCCTTAATTTTCAGGAATTGATCCTCAATCTTTACAAATCTATCCCTATTTTTTAAAATTCTCAAGACTAAATACAATTACTAATCACTAATTTATTAAAATCTGCACTAAATTCTGAATGAAAGTTACTGTAAATAGAAACATTCTGATAATATTTTTCAAAATATCACAAAAATTTCTTCCATCAAATGAAAAGTATTACTCTGTATTTATTTATTCGTCATGCATAGAACACTAGGTAAAACCGGAAGTCCCTCGACTGGATTTACCCCCCAGGCATTCATGTAGTCATCCAGCGACTTTGGGATAAAGGTTATATAAGCCGTGCCGAGTCGTGGCGCACGCATAGTTGGCTACTCGCAAGTGAAGCAGTCGAACGAGATGCTGGTGGTGGATTTTGAGAGGGAGATGGTAGTACTTAGCATATTACAGCCAGTTGCGGTCGACAGCCGTGCGCAAAGCTCTCAACAACTGAAACCCCGAGGAATTAGCCGGCGTCAAACTTCCTTCCTCATCAATCATAGCTTCGATCATTCCAATCATTAAAACTTTTACTCTTGCGGGAATTGAACAATTGTAGGCTTCTTCACTTTTGCCTACATCTGCTGGAACGATAGGAATTTCACGGATAGTCTGGTAGTAATTTCCAGAAGGATAACATTGAATTCGAACTACACTGCTAAAAATTTTCCACTGAAATTTCAAGGAACGTTGTCATTGAAAATTCATAATTTCATGGAAAAATCCGTGGGAACTGTAACTTTCGGTTTAATTATTCCGGGGAAATTAATGAAAAAGCAACAAAATTCGGAGAAATCGCTTCTTGAATTCCGGATTCTTTTGAATTTTCAGGGAATTTAGCAATGCATATTCATTTTCACCGTTGAAAAACCATGTCAATTGTGGAATTCTTGTCTTGCTGCCGCAAAAAGTTGAGACTTTACTTGAATTTTCAGATAGACTCGAAATTCCATTGACTTTTTCCTATTAAATCGAATTCAAGGTCTTTTTCCAGAAAATCCAGCTGAATTTTTTAACAGTGTAGAGAGAAGGGGAGATAGGTATTCACTTCCACTTAAAAATGTAAATTGTGGAATTTCCGCCTTACTGCTGTTAAAAAATAGAGGCTTTACGTGAATTTTCAGATAGACTTGAAATTCCATTGACTTTTTCCCCTTAAATCGAGTCCAAGGTCTTTTTCCAGAAAATTCAGCTGAATTTTTTCAATAATGTAGAGGAAGAGGAGGGCAGGCATAAAATTCCAAGTTTCACCTGAAAATTCAAGTGAATTCATGAGTTTCAACTATCAGTAAAATGGAAATTTTCGTCGTAGTGCCTCGAGGGCCATTCGACTGGATTATTTTATCAGACAGTTCATGAATTCATAACATTTCAAATTTCACTGGAAATATTCATAGAATAATTGAATTAAAATTTCCAATTTCCATTAATTTTTACATCAAATTATCAATTTTCAACGACGAAATTTCGTGAAGTTTTAGTGGAATTATCACTGTATTAAAATTTCAAAGAAATTTAGCCGAAATGTCAGTCAATAACATTAAAAGTGAACTGCTATTTTGTCAAAACTTGATGAGCACTTATTAACTCCCTCAAATTCTGGCTAAAACCTGAAATTTCATGACCATATTTTCCTGCAATCGGATTCAATATCACTCTCATGCACTATTAAAAATTTTCGTCTGAATTTTCCGTGACAAATCCCGAAAATTTTTATCATGTTTAAGTTCTACAGAAATTTCAGGAAATCTTGTCATTAAAAAATCAAATATTCCATTGATTTTCTGTTCGAATCATCTGAAAATCAATGAAAAACTTAATTTTCAAATTCAATTATTCGGTAAAAATTCGTAAAAATGAGGAAAATTTATGAAACAATTAAAAATTCGTGTCATTTTGTTTCTGAATATTCATGTTCCATTGAAAATTCAATCAAGTTGTGAAATTTCCGTTTCCCTCCCACTGAAAACTCGTGAATTTCCTTGAATTTTACCTAAAATTTGAACTGTTCGTTCTGGAACTGTTAGCGTTTGGGACCATGCATTGATTATATGTATTAATTAACTTGTCCTGTTCTATTTATTTATTTCTTGAATGTGAAGTTAGTTTTCAGCATACATACATTTTTATGGTTTTATGTTTATTTACTGTTTTCCAGAGCCTAATGAAACTAAAATTTTTAGCGAAACCTCGCACTATGACAATTTAATCGGTCTTTCATTAATCCGTCGTGAACTTATTTCTCCACTGTCCCTATGAACATCTGGTTTGATTTAACATTCGAATTTCCATAACCATTTTCCCCTCAATCGGATTCAATCTCAGTCTCACGAGAATTACTACCGGATTGTTTACGAAATTTTAATTTTTGTCCA
Source organism: Diachasma alloeum (assembly GCF_001412515.2). NCBI lineage: Eukaryota > Metazoa > Arthropoda > Insecta > Hymenoptera > Braconidae > Diachasma > Diachasma alloeum. The sequence continues at coordinate 1,220,071 of NW_021680464.1, read as the reverse complement.
ACAGTCTATGATTTTTATGGACTCCCCGATAGGTAATAACTATTTCCGATTTGTCCACAGGGCATAACGCAATGAATAACCCCAGGTATGACGCCCAGTTTCGGGGTTAGCTGTTAATGAGGTTCGGTTTTGATTAGCGCGGAGACTGTTTAACGGTTTGATACCTTGCTGGGTAATCGAATCCGGACCTAATCTCTCAAGTTATAACCTGGTTATTGCTTCCTCTCCATGGACTGCTCAGTACTATCTCTGTGGATATATCTCACCTCATCCTCCCTCTGTATCCGCTCTTCGTTACTATTCCGCACAGTCGACTGGTGCACCCTTCAATTCCAAACCCTTTCCTGTCGCCTTTCCCTCATCGCCTTTCATGATGGCATAGATCACCCCTTTGAGTCCAACTATCGCAGCTACACTGAGAGAAAAATATGATTCTTCTGACTATATTCCGTCACCATCGAACTATAGTCAAAAAGGCCTCAACAATTTTGCATGGGTTACGGTAACTATGGCCGGAGCAGTGATTACTACAATGGAATGTAGTCATTGCAACTATTTTATAGTTCTACTCACGATAGATTTGTCGTGGTTACTTTTGAACTTTGGTTAGTTTAACTGCATTTTGATTTGCAAAAATTACGCTTGTGAAGGTACTATAATGTTATGTGCATACAAAAAAAAATCGTATCGTTCACCAAAACTGCCTCAACTATGTTCTTATTGTAAATCGAGCTTCAGATTTTTCTCTCAGTGTATGAAAAAATACGAAATGCCCGAGTGTCTCAATAATGAAAATAACTATTGTTTAATTCGCGGTAAATTGGATATTCAACCGTTAGCTCGACATTGATATCTTCAATGATTCATTTATTTCATTGATGAGTGAGACTTATGAAACTGTTATTCTTCATTATTGAATTTTATACTCTGTAAATACGTGGAGGCGACAGAGAAAAATTAATGAGCAAATCAATCACGGAACAAAAATACTTGAATCAAGTATAAAGATGAAACTGTAAAATTTAACCTGCACTCCATCGAAAATTATCCCACACGGAGAAAATTATTTGGGAAAATTATTCGTTGAAATTCGCCAACTAGTTGTTGAAATTCACCAAATAATTTTCTCCGTGCAGTGAACGTGAATGATTGCTCAATATTACGTATAATTTTTCCATAACAGAGAATGATTTTTTACCGAACGAATCGTTAAATATTCTCCACAAACAGGTACTTTTTCATTGAATTACATTTCGCTCCACGATAACCATTCGTATAGCAAAATTTGCCACGATTTTCTGGGTAATTTTCATCCAACTTTTCTCTCCGTGTAGTGTAGATTTAAGATTTTCCACTCGCTACGCCACATCTGACCTCTTGTCTATCATATCATTATGTAAATGGTGCCTCGCATTACTACCTATCCTTGGTTAAACTACTTGTGTTACATTCAAGTTTATTCTCTACTACTTAAGTCATGTAATTGACCTCGGCAGTTTGACTTCTATCCCAATAAATTAATAAAATATAATAATTCGGCATTGAAACGCATTATCGCTGCAATTTTTTCCGTCATTCGGTTTACGACTCTTTGGGAATTTCAGGGTCGATAAACCTGAAGTTGTATGTTCGGAAAAATTTATGTTTCATGGATAGGCTAGTCGTAATTTTCTGGAAGGCGGCATTAAATACGATTTAGGTGGGAGAAAGTCATGAAATTTTAAATTCCATGTAATTGTCAGTGTAATTTAAAATTTTTCAGCTGCAACAAGATGAGAATTTTCCAGTTGACTTCAATTTTCACTCAAAACACGAATATTCCGTACCAAATTATACAAAATTTTTCATTTTTATAAAATTTAAGAACTCTGTTGAAAACTTTTGACTGATATTTCCGGTATGCTTCTTGAAATTTGCATCACATTGTTGTTTCTCTGACTTTTTAAAGAATTGCGTTATTGACAATTCAAAGTTTATGAAAAATTCAATGGAAACTGTAAATTTCACTCAAATTGTTCCATAGGAATTGAAAGGAATCAGGAAAATTCAAGTAAAAATATTCTTAAATTTCTAATTAATGCAAAAATCTTCGTCATTTGGAACTGAATATTCGTACTTTGGTTGAGAATTCCAATCACTTTAGAAATTTTCGTCTTCCTACTACTCAGAAATTTGCGATTCCATCAAATGTTCAGTAAAATCTGAAATTTCGTGATTTTTCCCTCCTAAATCGAATTTAATGTCACTCACTTGAAAAACCCAACACTGTTAAAAATTTTCGTCTGAATTTTCAGTACCAAATCCCGGAAATTTTTATCGTGTTCAATTTCCACTGAAATTTCAGGAAATCATGTCATCGAAAAATCAAATATTCTATTGATATTACATTCGAATGATCTGAAAATCAATAAATTACTTGATTTTTCAGTTCAATTATTCTGCGAGACTTTCGAAAAATCTGGAAAATTCAGGGGAAAATTACAATTGCATGTCATTTTGTATTGAATATTCATGTTCCATTGAAAATTCAATTATGGTGTGAAATTTCCATCTAACTCCCAATGAAAACTCATGAATTTCCTTGAATTCTACCTAAAACTTAATATTTCATAAACATTTTTCCCCTAAATCCCATTCCGTGTCACTCTCATGAGAATTATCTTATCTTCCATGAAAATTCAAAAAATTTCCAACAGAGGAATAAATTTCAATTACAAGTCCATGAAATGGCAATCTTTTTCCAACAATGAATATATCCATCTGAATTTCCCAAGATTCCCATTGATTATCTCGGAATAATTGATCTGAAATTTACTGTTCCTATTGATTGTTCGATCAAACTATGAATTCTCAATAACGAAATTCCGTGAAATTTCAGTGGAACACAAATAATCCAAATTTCCAAGAATTGTACCGGAAATTTCAGTCAAAAATGTTAGCTAGCGTCGACATTACGAAACAGCAGAGTTAATAACCAGTTTATCTTGACCACGGGACTATTTATAATAAACCACCTCCCGCTGGAATTCAACACCTAAAGATTATGCCACCGCGGAGTGCTTCTCCCTCACCATACGATGAATAATTGTCCAAGACGTCGGTGAGTTCCTCTGAGGGGAAATAATTCATAGTATCCACCGTGAGAACTATCCACCATTTACATGTTGCAATACAATACGCATACGACAGAAATATGGCCAAGTAATTTCTTCTCAAAGTGCCAGTAGTTACAATATAACCTCCGGAGTCACGAGTAGAAATCTCAGTGTTTCAAACTGCGGTAATAAATAATGTTTAAAAAATATAAAAATATGGGGATAATGAGAATTACCTAATTGGGTGTACCTGAGGAGTTCGTTTGCATTTAATTGAGGTGAGTGAGTCCATTTTGTACTCATGCATTCTGCATTCATTACATTCTTGTATTGAGCATAATGATTGTCGATCTCAGGATATCTCGGTATACTGCGACAATGTTTTTTCGGTGAAATCTTTTTCAACATGTACAGCTGACCATCAGAGCTATTCAACTTAATTTACCACGAGGTCGCCAGAGTTTTTAATAATATAGGTTTTTGTTCAACGATAATTTAATGAAAATATTCATCTAACTGTCACTTTGCAATGTTTTGCTAATTATGGCAGCTCCGTCGGGCTCTAGAAGAGAAAAGCACATGCAAATAAATAAAATGAATGAATACATTTGATTGCCAAAGACCTGCCAATGAATGTAACCTTAATTAGAATAATTTCTTCAATTGAACTCTTCGAAGTTCTACACTATTAAAGAAAAATTTATAATTCTGATTTGAAGGAAAATTTAATGAGATTCTAAACTTTGAGCAGTAGAAAGACAGGAATCATTACTCAATCACACATTATATTGTTTTATGAGAACATGAATATTCAGTTCAAATCAAATGATGAGGAATTTTTAATTGATTCAAAATTAAAAGTATATGGGACACTTCATGTCAACTCATGCCACTTCCATTTTTGTTTGTGTCTTAACGGTTAATTGGCATGTTTAAAGACATGTTATATATTGTTGCGGAATGTCCCACATTTACCTGATTTCCATACATTTTTATGGAATGATGACACTGAAATTCACAGCTTCCATTGATTTCACCGTAGAAGTTTTAATTTTCAATAATAAAATTCCTTGAAATTTCAAAGAAACTATAATACGATCAAAATTTCCGAGAAACATTCCGGATATTTCAGTCAAAAATATTTATCACACTATAATTTCTTGTCCGCATCATTTGATTCATCGATATATCTGCCATAATGGATCGATACCGAGTCAATGTTTTCCTGAAAAGTCTCACTTTCAACCTCACGTGGTGGTTTCCATAGTACATCGTGTTAGGTTACTGTTTTAAACGCGGCCAAATTATACGTTTGTTGATGGTAAAACGAGTGAGGAGGAGGTGAGGGAGAGATACGAGAGGGAGCAGCAGCTTCTCATATAGAAGTTTTAAAATATTCCAAGACTCCCTACCTGACATGCGCACGTCCAGTGGCGCGGGAAAGGGCAAAATAAATGTTATGGAATTATCCTGTGGACATGTATATGTACGTGGCCCGGAGTGGCCGTCCTAACCCGCGGAGAATGTAAAGGATAAAGGGAGTGAGTGAATCATTTACAAATAAGAGAAAAAAATACCAAAGTATGGAAGAGGCATGCACAGGAGGAATTAACGAGAATGAATAAAAAAGTGAATGAAGAAGAAAGCGAATGTGCGGAAGGAGCAAAAGGAGAATATGGAGGCTCGATTGGTGGAAATGAATTCAAAATGGCTGGTGCGCGTGTGTTGCCGGTAAAATGGCGGAGGAATCGTTAATGCATGGGTATTACCGTAAATTTGACGTTTCTATTCGTAACACTGCGTATGGGGGTCATTATGTAATGATTATCATTCGGGGAGGGGTGCTTTTATCCTTCGTAATAACAAAAAAATACGTCCTCAGCTATTTATATCAATTTATGAGGGGAACACTATTCCCACCATGATGTTCCACCGTTATTACACAGTATTTACATACGAAAAAATTGACGAGATTGAATGTTGCTAATGCCCTGTTGGGAAGTAATTCTTGACATTTCGAGAGGAAAAGTATAGAATATTAGCTTTGTTGAGGTTTGTTGGCGGAAATTCACGGGTCCAGTGATATTTCAAGAAATTTCGTAATTGAAAATTCATAATTTAAAAAATAATCATCTCAAGTATAAGTTTCAGTTCAATTATTCGACGAAAATTAATAGAAGTCGGAAAAATTCAAGTAAATGGATTTTTTAATTTTGGATTAATGCAAAAGTTAGCGGAATTTGGTGCTAAATATAATGTTTTAATTGGAGAATCAATCGATTGAGGAAGTTATGTCGGCACTGGTTGAAAAAAAATGAAACTTCATGGACTCTTTGGTAACAATTTTCAAGAGAGCGACATTAAATTTGGGAGAAAATCAGGAAATTTCACGTTTCACTGGAAATTCAGGGAAACGCTAAATTTTTAAACCTCAGAAAGACGAGAATTCTCTGACTTATTAGAATTTTCGATCAGAACATGAATGTTCAGAATCGAATGATGCTGAATTTTTAATTAATTAAGAATTCAAGAAGGTATTTTTTTTAATTAGAAGAACGTATTTACTTGAATTTCACTGACTTCGATTAATTTTCATGGAATAATTCAACTAAAATTTACAGTTTCACATTGCAAAATCTGTGACTGAAATTTTCGGATTACTTTTTGAAAATTTTCACCATATTATAGTTTCGCAGAAATTTCAAGGGTTTTGGGCATTAAAAATTTCAAATTGAATGGAAAAATCAATGTAAACTGTCAAGTTCCGCTCAATTATTTCATGAAAACTAATAGAGATCAGGAAAATTCCGGTAAATACATTCTTGAGTTACCGAAAAATTTCCGATTTCCTTGAATTGTCAGTGAAAACTGAAATTGTATGACGTTTTTCTTCCCAAATCGAATTCAATCTTACTTTCCTGAAAATTACTAGTCAACTGTCCATGAAATTACAATTTATTCTAAAACTAGTGTATCAGGCGCGCTCCACGTGCTATAAACATACCCATTGGGTCTTATAGTTTTTTTTTAAATAAGAAATATATTCAGTCCTTATGAATACCCGAGAAATGCATGAAACGCATTGTATATCCCTGTTGTGTTGTAATTGGTAAATTATTGAAATTATAAAAATTCATTGTCCAATTTCAAATTGTAGAAATTGTTGAAATTTCGTAAGTATAGCTATACTTAAAGCTATAGAAATAGTTATAATTATGCATAATTATTTATAACTATAGATATTTATAACTATAATTATGACTGTACCTGTAATACCTATGAATAGAGGTAAATTACAGTTTTGAGGCTTAGAGCTGATTAGTTTAGTAACAAAAAATTTTCTCTGGATTTTTTTTAAAGGGAGATGAGTGAATTTTTAATGACGAAATTTTGTGAGAATTCGGTGGAAATGTCACTTGACAAAACTTTCCACGAGCTGTGTCGAAAATCCCATAAGAATTCGTTCTTGAAATTCCTCAAGTTCTCACCATGAAATTAAAAACAAATTCTCAAGTCAACACTGATAGAACGATTCATTTATTCCCAACGAGATTCGTTAACTATTAACGAATATTCACTTGGTCATATTCAACTCTACCATTCGATAATAGTTAACGAATGGTTCACTTGAATGGCAAAAGTCAAGTCAAACAAGGCTCCTCAAATATACATTCGTTAACTATTAACGAATGAACATTTGGTGGGACCGAACAGACCCTAACCTCCAACTAAAATCCATTCGTTAACAATAACTATCCGTTCTATCAGTGAAGAGGAACAAAATCACTTATCATTTCTTTTATTCCCCTCTGAATTTTTCTGCACGAGACCCGATATTTTTGTGGATTGCTTCTATCCGAAGGCTTTCACCCCTCCATAAAGACTGTCCCCCTTCACCGAAATTCTTAATCGGGGCTCCTATTATCTCGTGTGCGATCATCATCCCGAAAACTATTTCATATTTTTTACTCCCAAACCTGTAAAAGCCATAAATCAAACGTCTCTGTGGCCAGGGGATTCTGCAGTTCATTCGTTTTATTTTACTCCTCTTCCTTCTCTCCTCAGCATCCACCGTCTCAATCTATCTCCTGCTTATACTTGCACGTTGAATCGTGCATGGGGTTGTCTCACTTCGCTGGTGTACGGTGGGCGGGGGGGAGGGGAAGTGCAAGTTCTCTCCGAGACAATGCCGCGGTCCATTTAAGGATTTCGAATGGACGCAATTTTCTATGGAACTTTGTAATTATGGGCAGTTTGTTGGTGCAGTCGGTGTATCTGGACGACTATCCACTCCCCACCACCTACAACTTCTTGAGGGACTCGACGTCCGCTGTATACCTCTCTCGCTCAATCGCAACATCACTGCGCTGTTGGAGAGAAACCGCCATTGTTGAGATGGCCATAAAATTTTGACGAATTAAATTACTCTCGGGCGATAATGACGATCATTATAACCTGCCGGCGTGAATAAGCGGGATATAAACCTACATTTTCAGTGGGAGGGGGGTAATAATCTGGTCGTGGTAAATTTCTTAATTTAGGTGCAAGTCAATGTAGAAATTTTTTTGTCAATTGAATGGTGAGGGAATAAATCATTCGCGAGGAAAGTTTATGAGTATTCTCCAGTTTTATTCACTAATTATTCTTTACAATTATTGGTACACAGATTTATGTGCGGGACATTGCGCATTATCAACGTCATTGTTTCCAATTAATTCATTTCGAATTGGTATGGTGGTCTGTCTCATGACGAGAAAATGAGGTTTTTGGAAATTTCAACAGTTTTTATCATTTGTTTGCGAGACAAAAATGTTGAGATAATCATCGTAGGTCGCAAAACGTGATTTTGCTGAGGCAGTCCTGTTTGCATTTTGTCTGATTTCTCTCACGCAAGTGAATTGATGAATTTGACAGTTGAAAATTCCCAAATTTTATTCTCTATTTTTAATTATTAGAGAACACGCGGAAAATCTGAATGAATTAAAACGTTGCAATTCTTAGTTAAGCTATGAATTTTTTAGGCTAAAAATCGATTTGATAAAAAAAATTGTAAATAACTTTTCTGATTATTCTTCCACGTCATTTGATCAACAAATTTTATGGTCCAGTGTAGAAAGTAATGTGAAAAAAAAACTGAAATTTCGTGGACAGTTGACTAGCAGTTTTCAGAATTGTAATATTGAATTAGATTTACGGGGAAGACGAGAATGATTGAATGAATGAGAAAGATGAGAATGTCCCAGCTTACTTCAATCTCCAATGAAAATATAAATGCTCACTATCAAATTACGCTGAATTTTTCAATAATTGAAAATTTAAAAATGCATTCACCCGAATTTTCCTGATTCCTATTAATTTCCAAGGGATAATAGAGCTGCAATTTACCGACGGCAATCGCTATTATTCATGTGCGATAGAGAGAGTTGGGGGAGGGAAAAGAACAGATCGTAACCACCGAAAGGGTTTTGAAGAAGGAACAAAATAGAACTGCAATTTACGATTTCTATTGATTTTTCCATAAAATTTTGAATTTTCAATAACAAAATCCTTGAATCCAGTCGAACAAAAATGTGCTAAAAATTCCCAAGAATGCGGGATGAAACATCAGCCGGAAACTTTCAACAGTGAAGCTCTACATATGCAGTATAGAGACCCCGGCCTACAAGACACACTGGTGGGTCCATATACGTACATGGACCTCGTACTTCAGGCCATTCCCTCACGTCCTAGACATAATTAAGGGTATTCTAGTACTTCGTTCAAATTAGCAACTTTTTTCAAGCAAGATTTCATTTTTTTCCCCGAAAACTCGCCATCCCCGTACGTTTTTGAATTATTCATTGTTGAATAATTTTTTCTCGTTTTCCTGAAAAAAATATTCGCAAAGTGAAATTGATATTGCACCTGAAAAATCACCTTTATCTATTCCATACACTCTGAGAAGAATATCCGCCAGAAAAAATGCCCGAACTACACTGTTAGAAAAAAAATCAAATTTCATGGACTACTAGTTTTCAGGACAGTGACACTGAATGCGATTTAGGGGAAAAAAATCATGGAATTTCAGGTTTCAATGAAAATTCTGTAAAATTCCAGAATTTTCAGCAGCATAAGGACAATTCCTTAATTTATTTGAATTTTCAATCTAATATGAATATTCAGTGCCAAATTACATTGAATTTTCAGTGAAATCTGAAATTTCATGATTTTTCCCCTAAATCGCATTCAATATCACTGTCCTGAAAATTCAAGAATTTATTTACCGGAATTTTCTGGTTTTTTATTAATTTTCAAGACGAAATGGAACTGAAATTTACAGCTCTCTTTGATTTTTCCTCGAAGTTTTGAATTTTCAATGACAAAATTCCTTGAAATTTCAGTGATAATTAAATTCGATAAAAATTTCCGAAAGCGTACCGGAAGTTTCAGATAAAAATTTTCAACATTGTACCGAGATATCCTCAACAATCGTGAGCGCATTAAAATGAATATTGTATCCAAATTACAATTGTGATGGAGGCGAGAAGTTAGAGCGTGCAATTAAGTCCCCTGAACATTTATTAAAATTTGAAAATAATGAGAATGAATGTTTGGACCGATGACTTTTACGACTAGACGACTCTACCGTTGAATTGAGGTAATTTCCACCCCCCACCGATAACTCCCGGAGACGAACCAGAATGTGTAATCGGCACCGATAATAATTGCCCACTTCTTGTTCTCGGGCCGAGGATCACTGAATACAGAGAAAATTCTAGGGACAAGGAGGAGGCCACTAATTTATTTATTTATTTATATATACATCGGCCCTCGCAGAATATTCTGTCCTGAGGCTGTGAACAACTCCAAACTTTTCGCTGTATGATTTTTCAAAGCCACAACAGTCAACGAGAGATTTATAACTTGTAATGAGAAATCATGAGCCGCAAGGTGTATTAGACGATTTTCGGTAATTGCGTCTGGGGAAATTACTAAAGGCAGTTTTGGTGGTTTTCTGGGCCCTCTGGGCCACTTTTTACAGACCAGTTGAAAAAAATGATTACGGATGCTCCGGAGAGAACAGGGTTGCTATAAATCAACGTCAAAAGCGAAAAAGTTTTTGAATAACTGAAAATATTCGAAACATTTTTAAATTCGTTCACGAAGAGAAAAGTTGAATACAAATTATCTAGAAAATCGGGGCCAATTTTGCTATACGAAAAATAATTGCGGAGCAAACTTGTAATTCAATAAAAAATATCTTTTGGGAAGGATATCTTACGATTTGTTCGATTAAAAAAATACATCTACGAATGCAATAATTACTGCTTTTTCTGTATAGTAAAATTTCCCGCACGGTACACTGTTAAAAATTTTCACTGAAATTTTCGGCAAGTCAAGGAGTTTCAAGGAATTTTATCATTGAAAATCCATCATTTCGTGGAAAAATCCGCGAGAAATTAATGCAAAATGCGAAAAATTCAGAGAACTCTCCCCTTGAATTCCAGATTCCTCTGAATTTTCAGAGAATTTTCAGAGAAATTTATCCTCAAGAGATGAGATATTTGGCGCAAGAAATGAGTTGTGATATTATGACGATATTTTTCTCAGTGTACTACAAAAATTATCCTGTTTTGCTGGAAACTTTCTCATTTGTCCACCAGTAAACTGATTCAACACGACAACAGACCTCTTCAGAGGAACATATTATTTTTCGGCAAAACAAATTTTTTCTTTCAGTGCAGTGCAGATAATCCTTCAAGGATTCGGGCCGTACCAATATCTCGAAATTCAATGGCTGTTCTCGGAAGCTGCCCAGATCCCCACCCCGCATGTCAAAAGAAATATGAAAGAGTCAAATGTGTTTTGGGTGACGATGGGAAAGGAAGACGAATGCGATACGCAGAGGCATCGCATAGCCCAGTAACATATGTAGCGCGCTACAGGCGCGGGCGATGGTATAAAAATCAATCACGCTCCGTTGACGTCCGGAGGAACTCCTGGGGGGAGGGGAAGTTATAGAAGAGTGAAAAAAAAAACGAACTTGGCGCGCGCCGTATGTCGATAAAGAATAAAGCTACCGTTCTCGTGAGAGTGATGGATGTGTCTTTTTTTACTTCTGGAGATTCTCTGATTCTCGCGGAGAACATACGCATGCAGGAGAATCCTGATGGCGATATGTAACGAAAAAAATTGATAGTGAAACTGAATTCTGCATTATTGAACAGCACTGAGATGAGAATTTTCAATGACATAATGAATTTTTTGTGTCGAATTACAATGAATTGTTATTAATTGAAGATTCACAAACATATTTACCAGAATTTTCCGGATTTCTTTTCATTTTCCGGAAATAATTGAACTGAAGTATGCAGAAGAAGGCTGATGGCGATATGTAACGAAAAAAAAATGAATAGTGAAATTAAATTCTGCATTGTTGAACAGCACTGAAATGAGAATTTTCAATGACCTCATGAATTTTTAATTAATTGACGATCCAAGAACATATTTACCGGAGTTTTCCGGATTTCTCTTCATTTTCAGGAAAAAATTGAACTGAAATTTACACTTCTCATTGATCTGTCCTTGAGAATCTGAATTTTCAATGACGAATTGCAGTGAAATTCCAGTAGAATTAAAATGCGATAGCAATTTCGAAAAAGCGTACCGAAAACTTCATTCACAATTTTTAAGTTCAGAATTAATTAGTCAATCTGGTCATTTGAACTTTTGCTTCATTGTAAGAGGGAAATTGGATGGAGAATATTAGATATGTAATCTTCTGCTTCATAACAGGCCGTATCATTTGTTGTGAACTGAAGCCTACAACATAAATTTTGATGCAGAGAAAATAGTCTTCAAGTTTTTAGAGATATATCTCTAATTTTCAGAAGTTCATCCCCGATTATTAGGGATTTGCGATAGTGAAAATCAGTGAGTATAAAATTCTGAAATTCAGTGATTTTGTCACCAGTTTTCAGCGACATTATCACTGATTTTCAGAGTAATGTCACTCATTTTCAGGAATCAGTTAATCATTTTGACGAATCCGTTAATTTCGTGAATATTCAAGTAATTATTGATTTTCAGGTCCATACGGCACTGAAAAACCGTGAAGAAATTTCAAGACATTTCTAACAGTGTAAGATAATCCTGGAGCGGCATGTTTTTCAATAAAAAATATTCTTTGTGGATATCTTTTAATTCATTCAGTAGAAAAATAACATCAGTAAATGCAAAACTACGGTTTTCTGTATACTAGAAGTTCTCGTTCCTGTACAGTATTTTTCTTTACAACTATACGAACGACATGTGAACGAACTGATTTTAAGTAATTTTTATAGCATTTATGATAAAATTTACAATTTCAGGACAAATTACCCCGAAACTTGGTACATTTTACGCTCCTTGCACCGAATAATATACCATTCGAGACGAATAATAAATTTTTCATCACTCCTAAAAGTCCAATTTCCGCCACATTGTGATGAAAAATATTGTTCGTAACTCGTGAAAAAATGTTTTTTAGCTCGTGGGATTATATCACTCGCCTTCGGCTCGTGATATAAACCTCCCACTCGCCAAAAAACACTTTTTTGCACTTGTTACGAAATATACTATTTCTCTACTTACTTTAAAAAATTTACCATTCGTCCCGCATTTTTTACCTCGATATAGAGTCAAAAAGACCTAGAACTCCCTTTCGCTCCAAACGATAACTTTCTTTGTTTGTTAATTTCTCCCCAACTTTGTTCATTGTGGGAAAACTGGAATTTTTTCTGCTTCTGTGAAGCAGACCACTCCACCTCACTGGCCATATAACCTTGATATGCGGCTCTCAGTATCCAGCGAGTGAGTAGCAGGTAAAAGAACCGCGAGGGAGGGACGGGGGAATTTTACCAGGGTGCAATTGCGACGGTTATGCGCGAGCATGCGGCAGACATCTCTCGAAGGGGCACAATTTATTCTGGTACATGCAGACACTGGAAGCAATGAAAGATACTTTGTTTTAATTTCATCGCATGCGGCTGCATATAATGAAAGACAAACTTGTCATAAATTCTGGATCATTGTTTCATTTGTTGTGGAGAGTTTTTTCTGGGGGAGAGATGCAGACAAAACGAAAATTGAGATCACCCCCAGCGTTGCCATCTCTGCCGCTTTAGCGGTAGATCTACTGCACGGAGAAAAATATTCAATAAAAATTATGTATCTTTTCCGTAATTCCGGAGCGAAATGTGGTTGTAGGGATTTTTACGGAAATGTCAAGGAATTTTTCTAGAGCGTTCCGTAATTGCTATCTGAATCTCCTGTGAAAAATTACGATACCGTCACTTAAATTTTCTGAGTCGATTTCGTAATCGGCGAGCGAACTTCGAGTTCCGTAATTTTTACTGAACATTTCTCTCCGTGTGCTTTTCGACAAAATCTCCCGTTTTTGATGGATTCTACATTTTTCGCATGTCATTTTATCAACTTCTCAACCCCTCGCGTACGGAATCGATGCATGGTATCAACCCATGCGAATGTGAACGCTTGCTTTCAAAATTGATTATTTCCAAATCTATGAAGAAGAACTTGATCAGACAAAAGAAATTGGAAACCAAAATACTGTCGCTTCAATTGGATACCGGTTTCGTAATTTTCCATTAATTAGAAATAATCGAATTCGAGTGGTATTAAGCACACACTTCGCTTGGTAATAGAAGGGCCCCGTCCGCGAGGGGTTAACGACGAGTTACGCTACGAAAACCTTTTTCAAACGGTTTCCTAGCCTCCCGCCTTCGTCCTCACTCCTATACCACTTTCGCTACACTGAGAAAAAAATTTATTCCTCCCAAGAAAATGTTATTGGTGATATCTTTTTCATACTCTTAGTAGAAGAAAATATCTCTTTTGGAACGTATTTCTCCAGGCCAGTCATTTCCAGGTGCTCCGAAATCATTTCCAATCGTGAGAATTATGGTGATCTATAAGAATATTCTTCTGCATATGACCTCGAAGAAATTCCAATAATAATTATTAACATTTGGAATTATTCCAATTTTCTTTACCTGAGAAAATCGCCAATTTGTAAAATCCGGAAGATATCGGAGAACATTTTGTCAAGGTCATATGTAGCATAATAATCAGATTGTTCAACATCACTGTAATTTTTGAGGATAGACTTGGACTCTCTGAAAATGACTGTCCTGGAAAAATTCGTTCTGAAAAAATATTATCTTCTGACGAGAATATCAATCCTTGGCAGGAATAATTTTTTCTCTCAGTGTAGGTAGCGCCTCCCGCTTTTTTGGGAGAGGACCTGGCAACGCTGCCTTCCCCTGTCCAAGGAAATCTGCATATCATAACGGGCGTTTCCAATTATGTAATTAACGAAATAAAAGTGATTTCCTGTGTGGAGAGGTTACAGGAGAGCAAACCTCGTCATTAATCATCATCTGAGCTTCGAAAATTGCGGATGCATAACGAGTATATCTGATTGACCAACCCTTTTGAATGTTAAAGGGTTGGTTAAAGGGCCACTCGACAATTTCCGATTGACGGTTTTTTATCAAGAATTTGATTGGGTTTTAGCAGGAAATTTTTTTCAGTCAATAAAATGAAGTACCAACATTGGATGGACAGTATTCATACGTTTTTATTCCATTTCGACAAATTATACGCGAAGAAAAAGTCTGATGGACATAGTAACTTGAATTTTTTCCAACAGTGTGCAGAGTTGATTTCCAATAATTTTTGTGTTGTTGAATGGAGAACTGGGAAGTCCTTGCATTAAGGAGTTTCCCCTGTAGAAAAATGACATTTATTGGGAATTTCTATAGGACGTACGTTGTAGTTACCAGTTGATGCATTTTTTTCGATTTTTTCTACAAGTTATTAACGACCAATTTAGTTTCTTATATAGGAACGGTCATGACGCTTCTTAAGCTATATCGTTTTGTGCTAAACAGAGAGATCTTCGATTATTAATAACTTAAAAAAAAATAGAAAGAAACCAACAAAGCTACCGAAAATTTTTTGACAATTTCGGAGCACTGGGGACATTTTGACTAAAAATTCAGTGATATTCCACATCTTTGAGCAGTTGAAGTTCCAATCAAAACATGAATTTGGTACTGAATAATCAGTACCAAATTGCGTTGAATTTTCAACCAACTGAAAACTCCAGACTGTGTTTACCTGAGTTTTCATGATTTCTATGAATTGTCATTGACTTTGTCATAACATTTTTAATTTTCAATAATAAAATTTCTTGAAATTTCAGTAGAACTATAATGAGATGACAATTTCCAAGAAGTGTGCGCGGACAGAAAAGTTGGATAAACATTTCCTAGACAAATTTTACGGTACGAAAAGTAATCGAGTAGTGAAATATAATTCAATGAAAAAATACCTGTTTGTGGAGGATATTTTACTATTCGTTCAGTAAAAAAAACACATCTATAGATGCAAAAATTAATCTCCTGTACAGTAAAATTTTCCACACTTGTAGGACACTTTTACTACTAATTTTTCTCCAACTCTTTTCTCCGTGTACTAGAAATTTCAGCAACAAATTTTCAACCGCGTTTCAAAAATCGCTCGTTGTCTCCGTCCATCGAGGAAGAACTTTAGAAATTCGCCGGGCGGTCGGGGGATCTACAGGGGGAACATCACTCCCATCTCCAGACCTTATTCATATACTCGAAGAAAATTATTGCACTGCATCCAGCAATTATTCCATTGCAGAGCAAAGTTCAAAGGGGTTAATTCCCAGGGCTAATGTATTCACCCCTTTTTACTTGAAGCCCCGGAGATTTCGTATGTATTGCCAATTTTGCATTTATACTCATTCCCTCTCTTTCCCTTTTTCGCCATGAATAAATTCATTCTGGATTCGTCGTTCGATCGCACCTACCATTCGCCACTTTCTTTCAATTTTTTCCGCTGTTCTCTTTTTGATTCACGCTCACTTTTGATGGTTCTTCACTGAACAAAGTCATAAAGGGTGGACAAAGAGACGCAGAATGAAAAAATGATCACTCGTCGACTCCTCCAGAATTAATAAAAAAAACATTCTGGGAAAAATCAAATTGTCTCGTTTACTGCCCCTCGATCTCCTCTCAATTTCTTCACTCTTTTCATTCTCCCCTTCGGATGTTCCCGGGAACACTAAAAGATATGATACAGCGTGTGGTCATTTATCACCGACGGGGAGAGAAAAATGTCGTTGTCATCATTCGGATGGTGAAAATAGTCGAATGACTTCGTGAGGCGCCTGTCAATGACCCGAATTTTCCCTTTCCCTCCGTCTTTGCGAAACCATTTTGGTTCGCCCTGAGGACACAGGGGTGGAATTCCGGCTGGAGGTCGATGAAAAATGACTGTCATGATTGGTAGATTTGAACGACTTTTGATTGTCGAACTTTTGTATTCTTGAATCGAAGAGAATCAATTCATTATTTTTCGCTCGCTCGTGGACAGGAAAGTCTAAGAATTTTTGCAGGAAAATTCTGAAGGGAAGCTAATGTTCACAACCGCACTGTTTCCTCAGAGTGATCATGGTTTTTAAATTAAGGATGTTTAACCTGTCAAGTGGACAACTCAGTTGAAAAGAAAAATAAAATATCAAAATTATGATGAATAATGTGGGTTATGGCTAAACATCCTAAATCCAGTCGATTGTGGCTCGGAATTTTTTTTGAAAAGACTAAATCTATTTTTGCAATAAAAATGATCAATCTCGGCTCACAATTCGCATGTTAGGCACAAAAAATCCCTTTTTGATAATTTTTAACAAATGATTTTTTAGCACTAGTAAGACTTGTTTGATAACTCTATTATTTTTCTCTCAGTGTACACGAAGAGAAATGTTCAGTTAAAATGACAGAACTCACAGTTTGCTCACCAATTACGGAATCAACTCAGAAAATTCAAGGAATCGTAATTTTTCACAGGAGATTGAGGTAAAAATTACTGAACGCTCTGGCAAAATTCCGTAATTTTAGGTAAAAATTACGTGAGTTCCGTAAAATTTCCTACAGCCACATTCCTCTCCGGAATTACAAAAAAGATACGTAATTTTCATTGAATATTTCTCCCCGCGTAGCTCAGCGCCCGTTCGTTTTAGCTGAATATACGTCATCTCGTCAATTTCCACCTATTAATAACCATAATGATAGCCGCGAAGGGAGAGCAGTAAATGGATCACAAACATGGGTCAAAGGGAACAGATCCATTACTCCCGATTATTAAATTCCAATAGAAGAAAATAATCAATCAATTCCCTCTGCCCACAGCCCACAACCCTTCGAGAATCGAAACTGCTGAAAAAAGGAAAGGGAGACTGCACGAAAGACGTCTGGCCGTCTGACATAACGAGGTTCACCTCAGCATAGTTCCCACCGACATGTACATTTTTCTCACATCGTTTTCCTCACGTGTAGGTAACAGTGGAAGACGACTGGAGAGGATGGGGCGAGGGATGACTCCTCGAAGGACACGAAATGCCGCGGCAAGTCAAAGACATTCTCATCTTCCGGATCGTGAAGTTTCAGACATCCTGAGGACTACGCCGTGGAATCCCTGACCACGTTATCCCCTCGGGCGAGAGAGAAACCCCTCGTCCCAACCCCTGTACGACTTGCCCGACTTAACATCCCACGCATCGCTCGACGACTTACCACAACTCCAGCTCCTCTGGCCTGCATTACACCATCGAGTCTTGAGAGATATTCCAAGTTTGATGATGTTGCCTCTGGGTGTTTGTCGATTGTTCACACGTGTCACATTTTTTAGATAACCGGAAATTCGGTGCAAGGAGAAAAACAAGCGGGAAATTGGTCTTGTATTGCATATAGTGCAGTTACTTTTGCTAATAAATTAGCACTATGCTTCTGAATGGTCATTTTGCACATCATTTCCTTGTATCATGTATAATTCGTTGTTTATTTCATTTTATTAAATTGAACAAGATTTCTTTTCAACTAATTTTGGCGGATTTTCAAGTCAGTTGAATGTTATCATCATCATTATTCTTATTATCTCTTTCTCTCCTCAAATTGTTCATCAAGAATAATAATCTTCATTCTGGAAATGATGGTTCTCTCTACTTCCATCTCCATGAGCTCCGTGTGTTACATAAGAAGGGGTTGTATTAAAACAAAAGAGCAACGCTCTCCAACAAGCAATACAACCCCTTTCTAACGCTGTAACTCTGCGCAGAACAATTACATTTTAATTAATATTTCCTAAGAGGCTGAAAAGCTCTCCCGTCGAATTTATGATCGTTTTATCCATTATTAGGGGTGTAGGGGGTGGCTTTGGAGGTCGCTAGACACTCACAGTGGTGGGTGGGTGGGCTGAAAAGATTGCTGGGGTACGGGGGGCGGGGGGGGATGGTTGAATCTCCCAGGAACCCATAACTTGGACTTTACGATCTATCTCAACCCAAACTCCTGTCTTTTCACAAAAAGATATCCCCATTTCCAGGCCCCACAATTATCTGTTATTTGATTTAATGCCCCTGTTTCGATGTTTCAAGGGGGGAAGTAGGGCGGAGAATCATTTGGCGAGCCGGGAGTGTCATTTCGACTGAATTATTGTCTTCGATACATAAAGACAGGGTTTTGAGGGGGTAATTTCGCCGCAATTTCAATGACAGAAATTTTTAGTTTCAATTCATGACATTATGGCAATTTGATTTGTGGATTTCAGGGGTTTCGGGAGTTATGGGTAAACACTGAATTTATTCATTTTGAAGAATCGAAGGTGTTAATGGAGTGAGTCCTCTCGGCAGAAATAGTGATGCCACGAGACATTTCACGAGACAATACTTTGGAGGGTCTCGGTCTCAGTGAACACGGAAATTTCCGGTCTCGTTTCAGTCTTGGAATGCGCTGTATCGACTTCTCTCGTGATGACTCCGAGTCAATTAATCTCATCTCAGTTCCAGTTTTTTGCGTTTTTTTATGTGTAGAAAACCGAGATTTTACATTAAAAAATACGAAGAACTTGAGACCGAGATGAGATCTATTGACTCGGAGTCATCACAAGAGGAGTCGATACTGCCTATTTCGAGACTGAGACGGGCGCAAAGATTTTCATGGTCATTAACCCTCGAGTGGTCGCACCTCTCCACCAAACGTATCTGGTCGCGTGATGAGCGCTGCGCCGTTCCGTGTATTTTGCCATTTTGAAAAAAAAAAAGTTCAAAAAATTATGTATTCATGATTAAACGAGTAACTTTGAACTTCCAACTAACAACTAATATCATTATAAAACGAGAAGAAACTTGGAAAATTTGTGCCCAATAATTCTAATAGAAAAAATCTCAAAAGAAAAAATCCAAACAGAAATTCGAAATCTATTGACTTTTTCTTGTCGAATATCTAATAGAATCCGCATAAATCAAATAGAATTTTTCAATAGAATTCTAATAGAAATCCTACAGAAACCCCAAAGAATTCCTCTAGAATTCCAATAGAATTTTCTAGCGAATTCGCTAAGTTTTCCATTGAACATAATCATTTGTTATTTGTTATTTAGTTATTCAAGATCCAACCCCCGGGCCGATTATAGGATCAAATCATATTTCCGCTCACCCGGATTTCTCCAGCAGAATCGAGACGTATGAGAACGACATAGACGCCAGACTTGAACGTTTTTGTTGTTAAACATCTCAGAGACAAAATTCTTGAACCTGCACGTAAACCTTAAAATTCCATACGGTCTTGTAGAGGCAGTATACATACAGGTATACATAAACCCAGTCGACCCAACGGTAGTGAGTCGGGTTGGGTGGGGTGGGAGGGCGAACTGGAGGTGGAGGAGGATTTCTCTCTGAAGTTGTTCGCATCGTGCTGGACATCAAAGAGAAGCCCCAAACAAACGACCGGGTGAGCAAGAGCAAAAGAGGAGAGAGGAGGTGTGTGGGATGCGATGAAATTCGGACACGAGCACCGCTGCTCTCACACACAAAGTGGATATGACGTCACCAGAAGCAGTAGACGAGATCGCATGTTGTTGCGCTTGTTTACCACCGTGTGTTCACTCACTGGGTGGCTGCCGGGACCTGTACAAGTTCATTGTTGGGCTTTGGTGTGTACTGTCCTTTCTTTTGGGATGAGAAAAAAAATTACTATTTTTTTGGAATTGAATTATCCTTATGAACTTGGGGGATTAATTGAACGAAGTTAATTCTTTTATCATTGAAAATTAGGATAGTAGTTCATCAATTTTTTTGAATAAATGAAGAATTGAAGCACAAAGTGTCTTCTTCTGGATTATTATATTGTTGGCTACTCCGCCAACAATATATATAACAAGTATTCAGGTAAACTCTGAATACTTTTGTCTTTAGATTGATATTCCACTTGTTTTCAACTGCTGTCAAAAAGAGATCTCTTGGTTGTGTTCCAATAAAACCGCCCTTTTATTCAACTAGTTTTCTGTATTTATTAAGAAGAATTAACAAGAAGAAGAATTAACGAGAACACATTTACCTGAACTTTCCGGTTTTGTATTGTATATGTAATTTCCATAAAATTATTAAACTCAAATTTCGAATTTCCCCTGATTGCTCCATCAAACTGAATTTTCAATAACGAAAATTCTTGAAATGTAAGTGGAACTGTCACTTGATAAGACTTCCCAAGAGGTGCACCGGAAATTTCAGTCAAAAATTCTGAACATTATTGTAGGCGAAATAAAAGTAATCAATTAATTAATTACATTTTATTTAAGGGAGGGTGGAGCAAAATGAAACGTTTCGTGATCGTCTCTAAGTACCGATATCTGTGTTTATAAATGAAAATATTGGAATTTGGAAATCACAAACCGTTCCATTTTGCCCCACCTTCCCCTAACTCTATTTTATTTTTCCCAAAAAATGTCCCTACAAAAATTTCCTGAACGCTCTTCTCCGAGTACGCAACACAATCACAAGAATTTAGGGATGAATTCACTTAAAAATTTCTCGTCACTCAGAGTAACTACTAGCCAAAATTTTTTGAAAACTCTATTGTTAGGAAGACCAACATCTCCGGTCCTTGCCATCCATGACAATCGAGTGTTTACGGATGCGCACAGCGACTGGTCATCATCATCGGCCAATCGAGATATTGCGAAATCCGTGATGCAACGCTCTCCAATGTATACACACGAGTCAGAAAGGATAAGGGGGAGGAAGGGGGTGGCTTATGGGGAGGAGGAAAACAGTGACAGGGATGACGAGAGGAGGAACTGGACAGTGAGATGGATAGATATATAGTGGGAAAGCTGGATACAACGGCCAGAGAGCGGTACCACCCAATTACACCACAGTTCAAACACATGCAAATCCGGAGTATAAGCTTTATTTGTTGTGCAAATTAGCCGCATATTGGAACCACCGAACGAACGGGTTTTGTTGGCACTACGGTGGGTGGGAGGTGGAGAGGGTGGACTGGATGCGTGGAATTGTCATGTGTGAGAGGTGTATACACAGTCAAGGACCAGCCTATTTTCAACCTGGGTCAATTGCTTATTTTTGGTTCGACAATATCCGTCGGACAACACTGGGAATTACGGATTTTCGTGTGCGGGGTACTTTCAGACAATATGCGAAAAACGAGGAATGAATGAATGGAAAAAAAAATAGTGGGGAAATAATGGGAATGGATACACGGATGAACAGAATTTCAAGTTGAAAAGTGTTGTTTTTCAATCAGAACAAGATGAAAAAATGAGGTTTAGCAAAATTTCTATGATTTACGTAAAGTTGATTACTTTTTGTAGAATTAGACACAATTTCTTTCGATTAAAATATTATTTAACATCTATTGTTGAACTTTGGAACTTTTATTTAAGGATGTGTTGTCCCATTTTGGCAGATTTTAAAAGATTCTCTAGAATTAAAAGAAATCCCACATTTGCATTTTCTAATTAATTAATAATTTACTAGGGTTTATCATCCATTCATCATTTTTGGGCATTTTTACTAAAATTTGGTGAATTTTACACTTTATTGTTAAAAAAATTTTGGTTGAATTTTGGGCACACTTTTTGGAAATTTCTGTCATATTACAGTTCTGAAATTTCAAGGAATTTCATGGCTGAAAGTCCAAAATTTCGCGGAAAAATCAATGGAAATGATAAATTTCAGTTCAATTATTCAATAAGAATTGAAAGGAATCAGGAAAATTCGGGTAAATATATTTTTGAATTTTCAATTAATGGAAGTAATTTTAAATTAATTGTTCATTAGTTTGATCTTCTTTTAATTGTTCATGGACAGTTGACTAGTAATTTCCAGGAAGGTGACATTGTATTCAATTTAGGGGGAAAAAATCATGAAATTTCACATTTTACTGAAAATTCAGTAATATTCCGAATTTTTTCCTGTTTCCCTGATTTCTATTGATATTCATGTGATTATTGAAAGAAATTCACTAGTATTTCAGTAGAACTATAATGTGCCGAACTCTGCCGAACTCTGCAATATCATGATTTTTCCCACTAATCGAATTTAATGTCCCTCTCCTGAAATTTGAATCTCAAGAACAACATCGTTGGAAATTTTTTGAAATTTCATGGAAAATATGATAGTAATTCTCATAAGAGTAATATCGAATTGGATTTAGGAAAAAAACGGTTATGAAATTTCTAGTTTCAAGTCGAATTCAAGGAAATTTATGAGTTTTAAGTAGAACTGAGATAAAAATTTTACAACTTGATTGAATTTCCAGTGGAACCCGAATATTCAGACACAAAATGACATAAATCTTCCATTTTTCCCTGAATTTTCCTGATTTTTCTCAATTGTCATAGAATAATTGAACTGAAAAATCAAGTATTTTATTGATTTTTAGATGATTTGAACAGAAAATCAATAGAATATTTGATTTTTCAATCACAAGATTTCCGTGGAACTTGAACGCGATAAAAATTTCCGGAATTTGGCGCGGAAAATTCAGACGAAAATTTTTGACAGTAAACACTTCCAAGCCTGTGCGTAAATACCAAAAGAACTGAAAACACGAATTGAGGTATCGTCCCCACCTCGCAATATCTACAAGCCATTTGAGATATCCCGCGGGATGTTGAGTCGAATGCTCGTGAAGGATAGCCACGGGTCAGGGGGCTATCAGGGTAGAGTTCCTCGTACCTCATCCTCGCTTCCCACCCCATCTTGAGTGTGCAGTTTATATACAGCCATCAGTGGGTGCCTCTTTCTGTCTTAGCTCACCCACCCACCGAGGATAGATCGAGCCCGGGAGACCACCTCGTTCGTCACGAGGAACCTGGACCCTCCAGGCCCCC